>NW_017731965.1:147590-184081 GCF_001890085.2 Hipposideros armiger | reverse complement strand
TGATCTGCCTCGCCCGGGAAGAGCGCAATGATGGTGCCAACTTGGGCCAGTGAAGCAACGTCCTCCACAACTAGACTGAAGAACAAAAGGATAGCAATTTGTCTGTTCCTCTTCCCCCAATTCCCCAATAAAAATCTTTAAAAACAAAACAAAACAAAACAAAAAAACCCATACACACACAAAAATAGCAAACGTTGGCAAGAATGCAAAGAAATTGGAATCCTTGTGTGCTATTGGTAGGAATGTACAAGCATGCAGCTACTATGGAAAACTGTATAGCGGTTCCTCAAAAAATTAAAAATAGAATTACTTTATGATCCAGCAATACCACTTCTGAATATATATTCAGAATAATTGAAAACAAAGTTTCAGAGATACTTTTGTATACTCTTGTTTATGGCAGCATTATTCACAATAGCCTAAAGATGGGGAAAAAACAAATGTCCATTGATGAATAAACAAAATGCACATGCATACGATGGAATAATAGTCAGTCTTAAAAAGGAAGCAATCTGACCCGTGCTACGATATGGATAAGCCTTGAGGACATTATGCTAAATGAAATAAGCCAGCCACAAAAGGACAAATACTGTATGATTCCACTTATATGAAGTATCAGGAGTAGTAAAACTCATAGAAAACAAAGTAGAATGGTGGCTCCCAGGGGTTGGGGGATGGGCAAGTTGTTTATAGGTGTAGAGTTTTAGTTTTACAAAATGAAAAAGTTCTCAAAATTCATTGCACAACAATGTGAGTATACTTAACATTAGTGAACTGCACACTTAAAAATCGTTAAAATAATAAATTTTATAATGTATGTATTTTATCAACGTTTAAAAAAATCTAAAATACACCTGGTCCCAAAAGCTAGTGGCCAAATTGAAATAGCAAAACAATTCCAATGCCACCATTAAATTATGCTTCCATATCTGCTTGCTTTCTATATTGGACCAGTTCACCTGGTTTTTTGTTTGTTTTGTTGTTGCTGTTTTTATTGAAGTATAATTGACATAGCACATTATATCAGTTTCAGGTGTACAACAGAATGATTCGATATTTTTGTGTATATTGCAAAATGTCACCACAATATGACTAGCTAATATCTGTCACCATATATAGTTACAATTTTCTTGTCATGAGAACTTTTAAGATTTACTCTCTTAGCAACTTTGAAATATGCAATGAAGTATTATTAACTATAGTCACCATGTCGAACACCACATCCCCATGAATTATTTTTTTTATAACTCTAAGTTTGTATCTTTTAACACCTTTCACCCATTTTGCCCACCCCCAAACTCCCGTCTCTGCAGCCAACAATCTATTCTTGTATCTATAAGCTTGGCTTTGCATTTATTTGATTGTTTTATATTCCACATATAATTGAGATCATATGGTATTTGTCCTTCTCTGGCTTATTTCACTTAGCAGAATGTCCTCAAGATCCATCCATGTTGTCGCAAGTGGCAGTTTACCTGGTTAAAGGTAATATTTATTATTTTGCCTCAAAGCTATATGTCACCCATTCAACTTTAAAATTCTCCTGTAATATGTCTACTAAATATCTAAATCCAGTTTGAATGGTTTAGAGGGCTGGCATTATTGTCCATTAAGCCACAGATGGTTTGTTTAGAGACAGATTTGAAGTTGTTTCTCATTTTCCTTTCGCAGGCAGTGGTGCAATGTCAATGTTAATTTTCAAGGCTTGGTTACAGAATCAACCAACCTACACGAGGAATTATGTAGCTTCATTATGTTCCTTTCGCAAATTGGTGTTTGTCACCTCATGTTCTGTAGATGTGGTTGGTGACCCCCAAATAACACTAAGTGACAACACGTGTTTTAATGCCTGGTTCCTAGCAGCATCCCTAATGCCTGACTAGCCACTGAGATGTTTAGCATTTAAACGAGATTAAACCCACCTGTAGGTGCAGAAATGGGCTAAGGCCCATGGGTTCTCTGCAAATAAATACATATTACAAGATGGTATGTTTACGTTCTAAGCCATGTCAAAACCATCTAAAATAATAAATCAGCAACTTGACCAAGGACTGCCAGAAACAGCAGAGTAACATTTTACCGAAAATTTTTCTTTACCAAGATCTCATGGGAGAGAGTTGTATGCATAAATTATATTAAAGAAAGGGAGCTTTTTGGTTTAAATTATATGCATACTCTTAGGCACTCTTTATTTAATTTTGACTTTGCAGACATAATAGTATAAAAGTAGGTAACATTCTTTGAGCATAAGAGTAGGTTGGAAAGATTAAGGTAAGGACAAAGGATAGGGAACAGGGCAACGGGAGAAAATATATATATAGTCTCTATGCTAGCCTTTATTCTTGGAAATAGATGATGTTTATCTCATGCTTGCAGACAACTAGGCTAAAGAGTGTTAGCCAATGGATCTGGCCAGGGAGAGAACTTCATCTGGAATAGACAGAATGAGTGTATTAGTTAGGGTTCTCCAGAGAAGCAGACCAATATGGTATGTATAGAGAGATTTATTTTAAGGAATTACTCAAGCAATTGTGGAAGTTGATGATGAGTCCAGAATCTGTATGGCAGATGAACAAGGCTAGAAATTCAAGCAAGAGTTGATGTTGCTAAGTTGAGTCCAATATCTGCAAGCTGGAAACTCAGGCAGGGTTTCTTTTCTATGTTTATAATCTTGAGGCAGAATTCCTTCATTTTCTGCAAACCTCAGTTTTTTGCTCTTAAGGTCTTCAACTGATTGAATGAGGCCCACCCATGTTATAGAGGATAACTGGCTTTACTTAAAGCCTTGTGATTTAAGTGTTAATCACATCTAAAAAATACCTTCACAGCAACATCTCAACTAGTGTTTGACCCAACAACTAGGCACCACAGCCTGGCCAAGCTGACACATATTAATTTAACTGTCACAAAAAGTATCATTTTATTACCTGTAGTTGGTTAGTGCAAACTTAGATATGGTCCCTCAACTGCCTACAGAATCCAACCAGTTGTCTTTTTTCTCTAGAACAACAAGCAAAGAACTGATTTTGTTCTCTCAGCTTCTCGTATGACAAGGAAGAAGGGAAAGCAAATTGAGAAAGAGAGAAGTTGCACTAACTTTGTTTTTAATGTGTTTATTTGTTGTCAAGGCACTAGTCCTAATTCACAGGCTGCGTCAACAGATTTGAGAGATGCATCGCCTCCCACAGGTACAGTCTTGACCTCCTCTGTCCTAATTGTTCCCAGGAGCAGTAGGACACTTGTCTTACTGTCTTTTCTTTCAGAGTCTGCATTTCACATTAGAAATATAACATAGGGCCCTACCCAGGGAAACATTAGAAGCTCAACAACAAAACAGTCAACTGGGACATCAAGCTGGTCACAGTTAATAATATATTTCACATATTACAGAGAAAGCTGTCTCAGTGAACTCAGTTCTCTCCTCTAGCGCCAGGAGACACTCAGCAGTGGGCTCTTCCAGATTCAGAGGACAGAAAAGCCTCTTTCTGTTCCTGTTTGAGCCAAGAGACAGAGGACAAGAAGGAGCCTGAGCTCGCTTGACACCCTTGGTGGGACTCATAGATCAACTGAAACATCCCTCAGGGATTCATTACAAGGGCTGTGTTGGCCTTTTCTTGCAAATCACCTCTTCCTGACCTTTGTGCAAGACACCAAGCTGCCCCACTCCAGAACCCTGCCTTTGCCTCCATCATGGCTCTCCTTCCTGTGGCCATCACTGGCTGCAGAAATGCCTTTCTGTGTTCTACCCACTGAGCTTCAGAGCCAAATTGGATGTTCTTTTTGATCCATTGACTCCTTTTTCAGGGCAATGAAAAGAGGCCTTGCTCAAGGCCAGGTCAAAAGACAATTGAGAATTCTGTGTGTGTAATGAGCACAGCCTGAAGGTCCTGGCTGTGTTCTCACATCGCACAGCTATCTCATGTCAACATGTCACACCACCAACCCTGATTTTCTTATCCAGGGGTTCTCCAGCCCAGGAGGGTCTCCACTCCCTTACTGCAATTGCCTCACACCTTGATCTAACTGTTAACTAGATCCCTCATGTCTTGGCCTGTGTATGAGCTTGAGTCATCTTCATATTCATCACCTCCTTCAGAATATATTTAAGGAATCCAGCCACAAAAGCAGGTAATGTTGCAGGTAGCTTATTGAGAAGGTTTCTCCAGAGCAAACTTGAGAGTATCTAAGGTGTGGTGACCTGTAGCCACACATATGAATCAACAAGCTATGGGACTATTGGCTGCAAAACTCATAGATTATCATCATTATAAAGCTACGTAATAATAAAATTCAGAATGTCTACCTGAAATCCTTCTACTGCAGTGATATTGTGGAAAAGAAGAATGTATGAAGTGGGCCAACAAGCTACACAGTTACTGAGATCACTACCCAATTACTAAAGAGCTGATTGCCCGGTTTGGCGGTAAACCTGAAGCTCGCTTCTCCAATCCAGGTACTGCATCTAAATCCTCCATAAGCCATAAAGCCTTGAGGGCAAAGCTAACCTGTCCTCTGTACCGCCAGCATCTCTAAACAGCATGTTGGCACATGTGTGGCTCTTCTCACTGCTTATTAAACTAAACAGAATCAGATTGCTTTGAATTATTAACTCACCTCTAAATAAGAATATCTGATATCCCTGGCATTCATCCCAAATCAAATGTCAGCCACTGGGAAGAGTTGTCATTTTTACCACCTGATTTCCTGTTCCATTCCTCCTTTTAATTCATTTATTTGTGGAACACAGATGACTTATTCCCAGGTTAAGGTAAAACACCAGTATAGACAAAGCAACACAGATCTTCCCTGGAGCCCCAGACATTATTTGACACTGCTCCTCAGTTCCACCAGCATAGAACAGAGAGCGAGCCATGGGAACCCAGCCTGAAATAACAAGGGCTTGAGGTCAGGGCCAGAATTCAGCCACCCACTCTGGCAGGTGTGACAGTCAGGCCATGTGGGTGACCGAGGACCTTTGATCCTTAATGTGTGACCCATCAGATTAAAAACAAACCCTGACTTAGGTAAAGAGGGACTGTATTCGAAAAGACTATGATATTAGGAAGAATGCTTTGACTGTAAGATCATCTCAAACTGGGTGGGGGTGGATGGCATGATCGGATAGTTAACTAGGAAATGTCTTTCTGTGGGAATAGCCAATTCTTCAGACGGACCATAAGGAGCAGTTGTTCTATGTTTCAATGCTGGCTCAGGCTTACAGAGGGTCAAAGTTCAGGGGCCTGGGGGAAGAAGAGAAGTAGGAACAACGTTTGACCAAGTCAAGTTAGCAGGTATTTTGTGTCTATTGGTCAAAGAGTTCAGCTAATCATTTATGTAGCAAAGAATGGGAATGGAGGGTCTGTGTCTGGCCTTGACACAGGGAAACAAGGAGGTCATCAGTGAGTCAAATCTAAATCACAGGGGAAGGGTACTTCTTTGCAGGAAGCCATTTTCCGTAACGAGAACGTGGAGGGATTTCTTGACCACCGCTGTTTTCCAGGAGCATAGGGCAGATCTCCCACAAGCCACTTCACTTGTCAGGGCTTCTCTTTTCTGTCAAGTGAGATTAGAACGATACCCGCTTTACCTGACTCTCATTGAGATTGTGGGAATCAAATTAGATATGTTAGTGAGCTTATTTTACAGCCTGTAAAGCACATGTGAATAATGCCTGCTATTATTATCTCTGATAATTGCGATTCAGCTCTATGTTCACAAAGTGTTTCAGTCACCCTTACTGTCATTACATTCATAAAATCTCTGTTCTTCACAGCCAGAGGTAATGAGTTGGCTGTGTGGGAGGCAATGGTGGGACATCCTGAGGGTCCCTCAGTGTACCTCAAGATGGGGTGCAATTTCCCCTCTGAGCCCATTCCCAGTCTGCAGAGAATTATGAAGAACTGTAGAATGTCACAAAAGGCACTAACACACAGTGATAGATAAAGCAAGCACCTGTGAGAGCCTTTCTAGCCTCAGAGATCAGTCCTTAAATCACTTTCCTTCAAAGGTTTTTCGTGGCTCCCTTTAGAAATTCAAACTACTGTCTGGAGGCCTTAGCAGCAGGCATCACATCTGCATGGCCGAAAGGAGAAGTGCGAATAATGCTTCCTAGCCAGATAAAGAAGCCTGGGGAGCAAAGCTTTCTCAGAAACCCAAGGAAGAAAATCAATGCCCCTGGAAGGGAGAGAGGGGGGAAATCTATAGGAAAGGGAAATGAGTGATATGTAATGGAATTTGAAGATTTTTCACCCCCCTCAAGCAATTGACTCAACAGAAAGTGAAACCTAAAAACCACTACTTGGAAAGGTGAGGACTGACAAGGAAGAAACAGCTGGTTCTGGTATTGACTGGTCGCTGGTATCAGGGCCTATTTATTGTCTGTTTCTGTTTTGTTCTTTTTTCCTATTTATAAGAGTAGAGCTGGGCCGGCCGAGTGGCGCAATAGTTAAGAGCTGGCTTGGGACGCCAGAGGGCCCCGGTTCGGATTCCAGTGACACTGCCCTCTACAGCTAAGACGCTGAACAACAGCTCAACCTGGGGCTGGGCTGCCGTGAGTCGCTGGCGACGGCGTAGGCTGCAGTCCCTGTGGCAGTGGGTTGCCATGGGCTACCGTATGTAGCCAGCAGCCAGTGTGAGCGGCCAGCAGCCGCAGTGAGCGGCCGTCCAGAAGCCGGCGACTGATCTGCCTCGCCAGGGAAGAGCGCAATGATGGTGCCAACTTGGGCCAGTGAAGCAACGTCCTCCACAACTAGACTGAAGAACAAAACGACAGCAACTTGTCTGTTCCCCTTCCCTCAATTCCCAGCACTGTTCCCAACCCCCCAATTCCCCAATAAAAATTTTTTTAAAAAAGGAATAGAGCTGACATAGATTTTCCAAAATGGGATATCCAGTATAGATTTGGAACAAATGCCATGTCAATTTGTTAATTCTTTTCCATGCTATAAATAAAACCCACATAAATATGACCATTTTTGCATTTGACTTAAAGAATGAGTGCCGGAAACTGTTTTTCAACAGGATCTTAAGCACCAATTTGCAACCTTCAGAAGCAATTTCATCAGAAATATTCTAGAGAGAATATCCATGTTATGCTTTTAAATGATTGTGATGGAGGTACATTATGGCTTTCCCTAAATAAGCAAATCTAGAATGTTAATTCTAGAATATGAATCCATTGTTATTATATTATTGATGGAGGGAATGGTGTCTTATTTATCTTTGCTTGCCCACATCTAAGCATAGATACATTCATTTTGAGATCATGACATCAGCGGTGCCATTTGTCACATAGACTACTGACTATTCTGGCCCACCTTCTATTTCTCCATCACTATCCGCATTGTTCTTATAACCAATCCTCCCTCAAATATATGGTTGGAAAAGACCATATGCTCTCAAACCAATATGAAAAGCACAGAATGACCCACTTAGCCCTCCAGCTCTTTTTTTATATTTGCCGTTTTTCTGCCTGTGAGACCACAGTCATCTATGGAAATGATGGACAAATAGTGCTTTTTTTCAAATACACTAGAAATATTCACTTAGGAAAGATAGTATTAGAAATAATATGTTGGATGTTTACTGCTGTTACCAGCATTTACTATTAAAACAATCCACCTCATGAAAAATAAAGGGATAAAGTCCCCAGCTAAAAAGGGATAAAGGGATAGAATTCCATGTTTGTAGCCTGTTCATGTTTATCATACCAGATCTCTTCAAATCAACTGAATGTAGCAATGTCAGAAGTTGTCCAAGGAAGTTAGTTTCCCTTTGATATGTGTGTTCACCAACCAGGGACCCTTGGGATTAACTTTTCTCTTTCATTCATTAATCCTCCAAGATCCTAAAATTTTTAATAAAATTAACCTGACTAAGGTCTGGTGCTTTTCATTATTTGTTTAAATCATAGACTGCATCCCAGATTGAAACAGATCGTGCATCTACAAAAGATGACAAGGAAACAGACCCGGGATACTATTGAATATCTAGCCTTTATTTATTTGAACAAATGATTGACCACTCTTTAAACATAATAAAATAACTTCTGAACTGGCAGTGTAGAGATAGTTTCTCACTAGATACAACTTTTGCCCCATGAAGAGAGAAAAAAAAAAGATTCAATTATCTGAGCACTCAGGTGAGAGATGCCATATATGCCAGCTTCCTAATTGGCCATGCCAGGAAAACCCTAACCAGTGGCCATCATTCTGGCCTCTAAAAGAGTCTTAACTATTTAATTGTAGGTACATCCTTTCAGGCCAATTTGTTTTCTTTGCATTAGAAACAAGAGAATGAATGGGAAGTGAGTTCTTAGCAGTAGTATGTTTCTATCATCTCCTTTTAAGCTTTTTTCTGCGGAGGGCTAACTCCCCAATCCCCAACATCAGATGTTTTCCCACTGTTTGCCAAAATCTAGTCATTTCCCAAAAATAATGACTTGATTGACCTGCAATTTCAGTAAAAAGTTTCACTTCATGAAGTGGTTGTTTTGTAAATTACGTTTAAAAATCCATTGACTATTTTCTTTCAGAACAATAATTTTTTAAGTATTGAATGGAGTGTTTCTTTGCATTTGAGCAGAATCCATCTCACAATTAATATAACAGGTGGGCCCCTTTTTCTGCACAGGCCTACTGTGCCATTCAAACGTTTGCATACAATCTGTATTTACTCTGCTAGTTTCTTTAGTCTATCCCAATTATCTGAATTTGTTTCCCAACTAGATAATAAGAATGTTATAATTGGGCCCACCAAGTGTCTCGTTGGTTAAGAGTTGGCTTGGGACGCCAGTTCTGAGCAGCAGGGCCCCAGTTCGGATCCCACATGAGGGCTAGTGATGCTGCACCCTCTACAGCTAAGATGGTGAACAACGGCTCGGCCTGGAGCTGGGCTGCCTTGAGTCGCCGGTGATGGCAAAGGCTGCAGCCCCTGCTGCAGTGGGCTGCCATGAGCTACCGTGAGTGGCTGGCAGCCAGTGTGAGCAGCCAGCAGCTGGCCTGAGATGCCGTAAGCCGCCGTGAGTGGCATCCAATGGCCAGCAAGTGACTGCCTCACCCGGGAAGAGCGCAATGATAATACCAACATGAGCCAGTGAAGCAATGTCCTCCACAACTAGACTGAAGAACAAAAAGACAGCAATTTGTCTGTTCCCCTTCCCCAATTCCCCAACACTGTTCCCCTCCCCCAATTTCCCAATAAAATCTTTAAAAAAAAGAATGTTATAAGCAAGATATTAGGGAATCGTAATGATGTAAAGGAAAAAGTATGGGATTTAGAGTCAGAATAGCTGTTCTTCATTCCTTAATTTGCTATTTTCTGCCTATAGCATCCTGAACAAGTAATTAATCATTCTCAATCCCCAGTCTCATCATTCGTATAAGGGGATAATTGTACCTCATAAGGAGTTTCTTATGAGGCCAAACAATATAACAAATGGGAAAGCTTGTTGATAGCTATAACGTTGACTATAACACATTCCTTTTCACCACTGAGAGACAAGTTAGGAAATAGTGTTACTATGAGCTTTGGTGTCAGACAAGCCTGGTTCAAAATCTGGTTCTAAGACTTACTTGTAAACTGTGTGGTCTAGGCATGTAGTTAGCAAAATTCTTTTTTTTTTTTAATTTCTTTATTTTTTTCAGTTATAGTTGACATTCAGTATTACTTTATATTAGTTTCAGGTGTACAGTGTAGTGGTTAGACATTTATATAATTTATGGAATGATTTGCCTGATTAGTCTAGTATCCACCTGTAACTATACATAGTTATTGCAACATTATTGACTATATTCTCTATGCTGTACTTTATATCCCCATGACTATTTTGTGACTACCAATTTGTACTTATTAATCCTTTCACCTTTCATCCAGCTCCCTAGCCTCCCTCCCCCTCCAGCAACCATCAGTTTGTTCTCTGTCTCTATGAGTCTATTTCCATTTTGTTTGTTCATTTATCTTCTCCTTTAGATTCCACATATACGTAAAATCATATGGTATTTGTCTTAAATGGTCCCCAGACCTGCAACCCTAATCCCTGGAACTGTAGCCATGGCAAAAGGGATTTTGGAGATGTTCAAATTACTAATCAGTTGATTTAGAGTTGGTAAAAATCGAGGTTATGCTGATGACCTTAATCTAATCATGTGTGCTCTGTAGCTGATAACACAGGCAGAAACCTCAGTGAAGCTATTGCTTACCAAGCATTATCACCGTTCCTCTTATCATCAGCAATGGGGGCCCTTATTGTTCTCTGAACTTCAATAATCCAGCTCGTCCCAGACTGACTCTCTTAGCTTCAGTGTCCCGTCCCCCTCCCCCCCCCCAGCTGAGTGCAAGAACTTTGCTGAAGAGGTGATGCAAGGAGCCAGAAGACAGCAAGCAAAGCAGAGAAAGGGCAAGTCAACATAAAGATGTGTTTATGGAGTTGGAGGTGGCCACCAGAGTGGGCAACCTGCTGCTCAACTCTGCAGGGCCTTTGTCCCAGGAGGAGAAAAGAGGAAGCACTGAGCATCGGCTGCTGTCCCCCTCTGATTACAGGCTGCTCTAGGAGGAATCACTCCTGTGCACTGAGTTAACTCAGCAAGTGCTGAGCAGGTAGGTCCTCAGGGCTCCTGGTGTGCTGGGACAACAACAGAGAAGTCCAAGGCAGAAAGCAAGAACCACGTACAGGAGCCTGTGGTTTCACCTGCCAGAAGGTGACTAGAACTGGCTCACAACAGGTCACCCCACAGTAGCCAAAAAAAGAGACAAGGCCTGGAGGAGTTGAAGTGGTGCTCAAGAGATGACCAATGTGCCTCCTAACTCCATCATTCCCTATGAGCCAACTATTAAATGAAAGCAACCAGGGAAAGTCCCTCTCCCCAGGTAGGGCTCCCCTAGGGAAGTCCTTGGGAATGAATCCAGAGAAAGCTAGAGGAAGCATTCCAGGAATCCTCGCCTGGTCCTAGCTACTGGAATCATAGGCTTCTCGGCAGCCCCGGACACTTTTGGCCATTCCCTTCTTGAAACTCATGTTTTACCCTGGACCTCCAAGGTTCCTCTCATTCCTGGTTTTTCTCTCACTTTTCTGGCTTCTGCCTGCCTGTTTTGCAGGTTCCTTTTCTGAATCTGAAATGTTGGTGTTCCCAGGCATCTTTCATAGGCTCTCTTTACTTTTCATTCCAAATGTTCTCCCTGGGGAAATTGATACGTATATTCATGCTTTAACTGCCACCTATGGGCAGACAACTCAAAAATGTATGTCCCCATTTGTCAGACTGACCATTAAGCACCTGCTCATCACCTCCACTCAACATCAACAGCATAGTGAAGTCATAATGGTATGTATCTGCAAACATAGGTCTGAAATGACACCCAAGAAACCTCATTAGCCAGTAAATGTTTCCCCCTAATTAATGCAGCCCCAGAGGAAGGAGAAACACATGCATTTGTACTGAAGAGTCACTTGGCTCTTTCAGCAGCCTGTGACCTGGCCGTCTCTGTCACTGATAGGGGCCATAGCCTCCCTCAGGTCTCTCCTCTGTGAAATGTCCTGAGGTATCAAAGAGATCTTTCATGGAACCTATGGGATTTTTGCTTAATTCAGGCATGACCAAACAGAGTTATGTGGGCCTCCTTTGAGAAACAGGTAGGAAGTTGTATATAAAAGAATGCATTTTTGCTTTTAACAATGAGAAAATGGTTTGAAGGTAGGAAAGACTGTGTGTGTGTGTGTGTGTGTGTGTGTGTGTGAGAGAGAGAGAGAGAGAGAGAGAGAGAGAGAGAGAGAGCTGACAATTTAAATTACTATCTAATCTGACACAGGAAATACAGAGATGGTAAAAAGGAAAAAGGAATAAGAGGGAAAGCCTCTGTAACTTTATTGGAAAATAAAATACACACCTCTTGTGGGCTGAATTGTGTCCCCCAAAATTATATGTTGAAGGCTTAACCCCAAGAACCTCAGAATGTGACTCTCTTTGGAGATAGGGTCTTTGAAGAGGTAATTAAGGTGAAATGAGTCCCTAATTGAAAGGGGGCCCTGATTCAAGATGACTGGTTTTGTTTTAAGATTAGGACACAGACATACACACCAAGGAAAGATCACAGGAAGACACAGGGAAAAGACAGCCATCTACAAACCAAGCAGAGAGGCCTCAGAAGAAACGAATCTTGTAATACCTTGATCTTTGACTTCCAGCCTCCAGAACTGTGAGAAAACCAGTTTCTGTTATATAAGCACCCAGTCTGTGGGTGCACTGTTATGCAGCCCTCACAAACTGATATAACACTTTACCTTAGGGTTTCTCAAATTCAGAGATGACCTTACTTGAGAGGACATTTCTTTTCTAGTTTGTTCATGTACAGAAAGAATTTAGTTCCCTGTTGAAGGAGTCCCCAGAAAATCTAAAATGAAAAATTCCTATTAAAACTTCCCTTCCCAGGTCATGACTGTACCACTTCAGGTGAGCTGGGGGGCACTTCTGCCTCCCACACAGCCCTGGGAGTGACAACGTCGCCCCCAGCAACAACAGGGCAGGCTGGGAGGCTGCTGACCTCCTGGGAACCTCTTAGGGTGTAGCTGAGTCTTATTACATCTCTTTCTCTTGAGAAGCACTTGACTGCCATGGATCTCAACAATCTGAAAACCTAACTCTTTCAATGAGATGGATTAGAAAGTCAGTGTGGAAAACGTAACAACCAATTACTGCAAAAAACTCCCCCCTCTTTTCCCTTTTTGACTTCTCTCATTAAATCAGGCAGTTCATACACAGAATCTTCCAATTTTTGAAATTAATTATAACTGCCTGAAGGTACTGAAGCCCTTAACATTTACAAGGCTGCACAATCAGACAAAAACAGAAGGACTGTTGACTTCCAAACCAAGGCAACTTAATTTCCCATTATCTTCCTTAGGCATACTGTAGATCTAAATATAACATATTGTAATCTCAGCCATTTTTCCTCAGGGCTGATACATCAATGCCTTGATCTCTTGTTGTCTCTCTTCTGTTCAAAACAACAAGGGTGAGTAAGGTGACCTAGATGCTTGTCAAATAAGACATTGCTAAATCAGAAGGGGAACTTGCATGACATTACCCAGCTAGCAGCAATGAGGGGAAATGGAAGGGCTTGAGCTCTCTATGCCCAGACACTGGGAAAGAATTAATTAACAATTCTGAATTTAGACCCTTCTGGCAGAATCTCTGAGTGGAGTGACTATGGCTGACTCACAGGAAGCCCAGTGTATTATTTCAGGGTGACACTGATTGATAGACAATGGGCCCCGATAAGCATAATGTGGATGGCAGCTGAGGAGAGCCCATGGAACAAGCCAGGATCCATCCACTTCCCTGAGATAGACACACACACTGCTGGGGGTGGGGGTGGGGGTGGGATCAGCAACAACAGAGTGTATCTAACTTCTAAATTTGCACTTGAAGGAGGACCTCTCATCTCAGTTTAAACCTTCTGACCTCCAGCAGCTCCGTGGTAATTTCTGACTGAAGTCCCAAAGACATCTTTTCCTTAACATACTCCAGAGCCATCTAACCTAACTCCTCAGTTCTTCTATCTTCAAATAGCTTTTGACCCTTTACAATCAAGGAAAACATTTAGGGTTTATCAACCCCCCCCCCCCGTAGCACTATAGCTCCTAAACTCCTCCAGTAACCTCACTCATTCCCACTACCCACCTTCTCACCTTTCCTGATACTGCATTTTGGTTTTAAACCTGTTTTGTTTTGCCAATGTGGTTTGAATTTACATTCTGGTCTTTTGCCCCATGTTATGGGCTGAATTGTGCCTCCCACCCCACAAATTCATATATTGAAGTCCTAACCACTAATACTTCAGAGAATGACTCTATTGGAAAATAGCATCTTTAAAGAGGTAATTAAGATTAAATGAGGTCAGGGCCGGCCGAGTGGCGCGATGGTTAAGAGCTGGCTTGGGACGCCAGAGGGCCCCGGTTCGGATCCCACATATGAGGGCCAGTGACACTGCCCTCTATAGCTAAGATGCTGAACAACAGCTCAACCTGGAGCTGGGCTGCCCTGAGTCGCCAGCGACAGTGTAGGCTGCAGTCCCCTGCTGCAGTGGGCTGCCATAAGCTACCGTGTGTAGCCGGCAGCCAGAGTGAGCAGTCAGCAGCTGCAGTGAGCGGCCGTCCAGAGGCCGGCGACTGATCTGTCTCACCCGGGAAGAGCGCAATGATGGTGCCAACTTGGGCCAGTGAAGCAACGTCCTCCACAACTAGACCGAAGAACAAAACAACAGCAACTTGTCTGTTCCCCTTCCCCCGATTCCCCAGTGCTGTTCCCCTCCCCTCAATTCCCCAATAAAATCTTTAAAAAAAAAAAATATTAAATGAGGTCATTGAGGTGAGCCCCAATCCAACAAGATTTGTGTCTTTATAATAAGAGGAGATAAGGACTAAGACACACAAAGGGAAGACCATGTGAAGACACTGGGAGAAGGCAGCAATCTATAGGCCAAAGAGAGAGGCCTCAGAAGAAAGCAAACCTGCTGACATCTTGATCTTGACTTGTAGCCACCAGAACTGTGAGAAAGTAAAATTCTGTTGCTTAACCCCCAGTCCGTGCTTTGTTATGGCAGCCCCAGCAAACTAATACACCTCAATACCCTTCTAAGACAATTTCTCATCCCTGGGACTAGGGGTGATCTTCAAAAATATTTTAAGACTGTTATAGCGTGGGCACTGCCCAACCAGCACAGGTTCCAGTTATAGCAATGGAGATACCACTACCCACTTAGTAATCAATTGTGAGTAGATCAAGGGATCTGAGAGGATGTAATTGTGGCTGGCAGGCTTACAATAGCATGGGACTTGTGATAGAAGCTATTTACTATGGAAATATTTCAGTATTTTCATAAGCCATTCTCAGAAGGGACAAAATGTAGTCAAACCTGCATTCTGAACCAATCACCCTGGCTTCAGTGGGATGTATGGTCCGGAAGACGACAAGGCTAGAGGGCAAGTGGGAAAATATGATGAGTTCAGCATTGGGCATGTTGAGTTTGAGGTGGAAATGTCCAGATGGCAGGCAGAAATATGGATCTGGAGCTCAAGAGAAAGATGTGAGCTGCATACATGACTTTTAAGAGTCATCAGTATATAGCCATACCCATTAGCCTATCACCTATTACAACTTCCTAATACCCTATGCTCCAGCCACACCAGACCACCCACACGTCCCCACACACACCAGGCACCTCCCTGCTGTTCTTCCTTTACCTGTAACAGTTCTTCTGCCAAGTATCACCCTTACCATTTCCTCTCTCCTTCATTTTCATTTGTCAAAACTCTACTCATCCTTCAAGACTCATCTTAAATGTTGCCTTCTCTATGAAGCCTTATGAGAGTCCACTAATCATTATTAATTGCTTCCAGATTTTTTCTTTATGCCAAAAACCATCTTTTTTTCTCACTGAAATATTTGTTCCTTGAAGATGCTTGTTTTTCTCTCCACCTCTTCCTATCACAATGTCCAAAATAGAGTAGATGAAAAATAAATTTAGTGGAATACCAAGATAAGCCCATGCAAAACAAGGACTGGCAATTCAGTCAGGGTGTAGTTATGAAAAAAACAACTACCGTAGGCAACTCCAATACAGGGAATTGGTTACACAGGTAAAGGGAAAATTGGGGGTGGCAAGGCAACCCGGAAATTATCTATAGCAGAATGTTCCATTCCTCAGCCTCAAGAACAAAAGCAGTGTTATCACACATCTAGGAACTGGACTCACCTGAGCCATAGCAGAAGCTGCATCCTACCAGGAGCTAGAGCCACAGGCTAGACACAGCTGCTACTGGAGCGGTCACCCATGATAAAACTAAGAGGAGAAACTCCCTGGCTTCTCCCTGTATCCCATCCTCCTAGCTCCCACTAATACATCCCATTGGCCAAACAAGATGGAAGCCAGTTGACATGAGAGCTTAGGAAACACACCCTCTGGAACTGCCATCTGTGAGAGGATGAAGAACAGAGTAGACAAAACAGTAAAGAATGGATCTAGAGCAAACAGATGAATGGCAAGCCAGGCTACTAACTAAACGGCAGTGCACTCCATGAGTTAAAGGGGTTTAAGGAGCTTATTATCTAGTGAGGGGAAGAGACAAATGCACAAACAACAGCCTCACAAATGTTTGCGAGCTAAGGCAATGAGCTGGGGCCTGAAACCCAAAAGGAGACACACCCCATTGCTTAGCATCCTGAGCTCTATCACAGGGCATGTGGACATGGGATGGAAACATAAGAGAGTAAGTAAAGGCCTAATTGTGAGGGGATATTTGAGATGGGTTTTCAAGAATACCCAGGAGTCCTCAGGTAGACAGACCATCATAAGAGCCATTAGAAAGATATAAACAAAATGTTATACAAATTGAGAAAAAAGAGGAAATATTTCTAGCTGAAGCGCTCAGAAAAATAACTTCATAGAGAAGTTAAAATTTTGATCTAGGACCGACCGAGTGGCTCAGTTGGTTAGAGCATGAGCTCTAAGCAACAGGGCAGCCGGTTCCATTCCCACAGGGCCAGTGAGCTGTGCCCAAGCAGAGCTGAGCTGTCACTGAGCTGCCAACGGGCAGCCTGATGACTCAGCTGGTGAGAGTGCCATGCTCCTAACAACAAAGTTGCCAGTTCGACTCCCCCATGGGATGGTGGGCTGCACCCCACCCCTTCCCTGCAACTAACATTGAACACGGCATCTTGAGTTGAGCAGCCGCAAGCTGCCAACTGGCAGCCAGATGGCCGGTTCTACTCCTACATGGGATGGTGGACCCCAGCCCCCTCCCCTCCCCCGCAACTAGAGAAGCAGCGACTGGACTTCCAGTGGAGCTTGCGCCCTTCACAACTAAGATTGAAGGACAGCAACTTGACTTGTAGCTGATGGGTCCTGGAAAAACACAATGTTCCCCTTCCCCGATTCTCCGACACTCTTCCCTTCCCCAATTCTCCCCAATTCCCCAATAAAATCTTTTTAAAAAAATTTTGATCTAGCCTATTTTAAGAGGTGGAAAGTGAGGCAAAGGGGAAGAAAAAAAAACCTAAGAAATGAGCAAAAGAACGTATCTTTAGAGAAATGCTCAATTGTTTATAGAGAACTGGGATCCTCGAATTAATCAAGCGAGTCTCTCTCTCTCTCTCTTAGTCCTTCCAGAAATAAATATTTGCACTCACTGGCATGCTTGCAGAGAAAGTGGTCCCAGCTGCTGTGGTTTGATCAAACCTCTACTATAGGGTACCCAGTTAACCTTAACAGAGGCCTCCTTTTCCAGGCCTATGCACCACCAAGTAAGTCCAGATTCCCCAGCGGGACAGATCCCGAAGCACACCAACATCTTCATGGAGCTGTGGTATGAGGGAAAAGGACGCTCCACACTGGGGCTTCCCAGCCTCTGCCACTCCACGACAACGCACCACACACCCACGTATCTTCCTGAAGGATACCTGCCCATAAACAGCCAATAGTTCTCACTTTAAATTCTGTATAAGCTTCCTCTAGCCCGTTGATATGTAGGAGCCATAAAGATATCCATTTTTAATGCTTTTGAAATAGGTATTTACATTTATTATCCTTAATAAATATCAACAATTTATCGAGTGTTTTGTTCTCTGATCTGATTTACTAGCCTGTAACTAGTTTTTCAAATGCTCAGAGAAAAACTGTACCCTGGCAAGTCACACTGCAGTGAGCAAATGAAATGCATGCCCATAGTTCTACATAACATTCATACGTAAAGAAATGCATAACCTAATTGACTTTCTAATAATACACTGGGGGATTTAAATGTACACAATAGCAATTCCAAATTCAATAAAAAAGAAAAGGGGATATACCCTCTTGAACAAATAAACAAATTAAATTTAAAATGCCTTGTGCATTTTTGTACAAGGTTTTTAATCTTTCAAGTCCCACAATAGGATACAAAGAATGACAAATTATTTGATTGATTCTACATGAAGGTTGGAAATAGAGTATTAATTTTAAATTAATGTAAAAGATATCATATAATGTGAAAAAGCATATTGTGGGGAAGGAATGAGATGGTATACAGTTAAGAATTCTGAATACCTATGTAATGTCACGCTCATAGGGATACCAAGTATGATGAACTAAACAGTCAGGTTATTTTTAAAAAGGGGGTTCTATGTCCTTTCCCAGCCAGGTGGGGGATATATGCCTCCAAATGGCTTCCATTCATAGCCAACCGCTTAGTTTTTATTGTTTTTTGGATTTTTACTTTTGTTTGTTTTTATTGTGATATGGTTTCCTATGTATCATCCTGCCAATTCTCAACTCTCATTATCACCATGGTCATCAATCCATTGTTACCAAGCAAGCAAATTATGCTAAGTACTGGATCAGTTGGAAATCCACGAAGAAGAAAATGTTAATATTGACCCTTACATCACACCATAAGCAAAAATAAATTCCTATTAGACTGTAGATCCAAATGTGAAAGGTAACATTTCAAGTTCTAGAAGATAGTATAGGAAAATATATTTATGATGTTGTGATACCCAAGATTTCTTGAGTAGGTGCTTAAGCCACTAACCCTGAAGAAAAATACTGACAAATTTGACTATATGAAAATTTGGAACTTCTGTATATTAAACATCAACATTAAGAAAAAAAAAACAAGATACAAGGGGGAGAAAATATTTGCAATACATACAATTGGCAAAAGACTTAAAATATTTAAGTCTAAAATAATCTTACAAAGAAAGATAAATAATAGAAAATTGCACAAGAGACTTAATTAAATAGATACCACAAAAAGAAGGTATTCAAGTGGAAATAAATAGGGTAAGTTTTTCAACCTCAATAGTCATCGGGAAAATGAATATTAAAAGTACAATGAGGTACAACTATTGTTAGAATGGGTAAAATTTTAAAAGACTAAGGCTAGCAGATGTTGGCAAGAATATTATAGAGTAATTGGAATGTTCATGTTACACTGGGAGTGGGGGTCTATGAAAACTCTTAGGTAGTATCTACTAAAGCTGAAAGTGTACATACTCTAGAACCCAGCATTCCACTTATGGCTATATACTCAACAGAAATGTGTCCACGTGTGCAACAAAAGACACGTCCGTCAATATTAGAATGAATATCTCAACTGTGGCATGTTCATACAATACACACGGGAATGAAAGCATGCTGAATTAACTACATTGATGATCTCAAAAACAAAAGTAGACATACACACAAAATTACATACTATATGATTTCATTTATAGCAAGTGCAAAAGCAAGCAAAATTATCTTTGGTGTTAGAACTCAGGATAGTAGTCACCTTTGGGAAAATAACTAAGGGAACAAGAGGAGAGCTTCTGGTTGCTAATGTTCTACCTCTTTATATAAGTTGTGGATACACATGTGTTTATGTGAAGATTTGATAAATTTTTATAAAAATTTATCAAACTGCACTCATAGTATGGATACTTTTCTCTATGGTGCTATGCTTCAATTAAAATATTCAGAGGGTTTAATAATATGGTAAAATGTTGATAAAACATTTACAAACACATATATAAAATGGCTTGTGTTAATTTTTTTAAAAAAATTATTTTTAAAAAAGAATGCTTGCCAACTATGTTTTCATATTTAAAACAAAGAAGGTAGGTTCCAGCAACTGCAGACTGATGCTCGCATTCATTTCAGGGGTGAAAATAGTAAATAGAAGTGGAAATCATTTCTATATTGTAAATGTCTTTAATTAATACTATTTTCTGATGGACCCTGTTCCTATAGACAATTCCATTTTGAGCAGTATTATAAAACCAAAAACTTTTTCTTTTAAGAAAAATAAATAAATTAGTTTAATTTATACAACATGATGCAATTAACTCTAAACTATATCTTATCTCCTCAGAAGTTAACACTAGGAGTAACCAGACTTTCTGAGATGTGTTCAGAGCACAGAAAGTGAAGTTACAGCCTTCTTTCTGCTGTCAAATCCGTTTCATCACAAACTGAAGTCAAACATAGTTACTTTGAATATGTTATATTTTCCTCTTCATTTTTCTTTTTATTAGTTGCAGGATAAAGGTTGGTTGTTTTAGATTGGTGATAAGGGAGCCCCACAAATTCACTCATCTCTTTCTTACAAACAAAAAAGATAAATAACTAACAGAAATCAGACAAAAGACTTAAATAGTTCATAAAAGACAGGAAGGATAATGGCTGGAGTGTTCAGATATTCCTAGGAGGTGGACATGAAAAAAAAGGTGTCCACTCAGGAGGAATGGGCCCCAGCAAAAGGTCAGGCCAAGAATAATGAAAGAAATAGCATGTAGGAATATATGGGCTCCAGATGCAGCGACACACAATGTTGACAGCTTCTTTTTTTTTCCCCTTTCTTTGTCCATTTCTAATTTCCTTACACTATCCTTAAGTCTTCATTGGGGAAGTACTGGTGGAAAGCTGCTGTGATTAGAGAGAACCAGTAGGAGCAGTTGACAGGAGCTGAACTACAATAGTTAGATGTTGGTCGCTAGCAGAATACAAGCTCGTCCTGAGGCTCCTCGGGGAAGCAGAGTGAGGAAGGGGAACCCCAATCATGTGGGACAGAAGCTCACGTTTCACCGCCACATAATAAATGGAAGGGGTCGGGAACACTAGGCTTACATATATAAAGAATCCTGCACCTAGTAGCCACCAAAAGCAGCTAGCGATTATTCTTATCATCTAGTTCATGCTACAAGAGTGTCATGAAAGCCTTCATAATGCTGTTCAAAATAGAACAGTCTATCGAAGCTGTAGGAACATATGCAAACCCTGTCAAAAAATAGCTTGGATTGGTGATATCTTACAATATAGAAGTTGTGATGCGACTGAGGCAAGTCACCGTTTGAAAAATAAGACATTAGTGCAAAAATAATGACTTTCAAGAAAAGTGTGGAGGATTTTGCCAACCAGGAAAATGCAAGTGGAACCTGGGAAGAACTTCAGAGGGAGATTTACCTACAAACTGCCAGGGTTCTGGAAAACTACGTGTTGCCATAGAGATACAGCTCTGTGAGTGTTTCTTTCTTGCTAGTTCTCCTTTAATAGGGAGGATGCAGGTATCAAATGGCACATCTGACACCCTTTGCAATGTGAAACTGTCAGGAAGGAAAATTCAAGATATTATCAAAGAGCATAAAATTGAACTTTTTAGTAGATTTATTAAATTATAAAATTTTGTGCAAACACAGATACCTTACTCTATACATAGTTCACTGTTCAGTGTTATGGGGGTGAAACTGATTCATTAAGTGAGACAAGGCCATGGGCAGAAGATGAGTAGGGGTACATACAATACACTGCTTGGTGCTTAAGAGATGATCTCTACATAACACGTACAACATGAGTAGAGTGTGTTTGTGGGACAACTCTGGTGGACTGTACTCTGCTGTATTTAGATGAGCTCTACAAGACAGCAAAGACAATGAGAGGTTACTGGCCAACTGACACGGGCAAAGCTACTAAATGTGGCTCGATAATGGTGACACACTTATAACTTGGAAGCATGTACATACAAATGTAAAAGATCTGGGATGGGGCCATCTTGATAAGTGTAGGGGAGCTGACTGGAGATAACATCCAACCGAGAAACATTAGCAATGGAGGCAAGCTCAGTCCCATCTTCCACTACCAGATCCATGGTAGCAATTTCAAAACAAAACCAACCGAGAAAAACGATTTGCTTGACTTTGAGTTTGTTTTTTCAAATATTCTGTGTGATGTCTGGTGCCACTGAAAGCATCATCTTAAGAGAGGGGTTATATTCCTCTATCATGGCATAGGTGATGGGCATGCCAGGGAGGTCTGCTCTGGTGAGAAGGCCCGTGAGATGCCGAGCTGCATGAGATGCCCACGTCTGTACTGCAGGGTCCGACACAGAGCCTGGCACATGCATGGGCCTTCTGAATGTGAAGGGGCTGCACTGCTTGCCTACTGAGATGCTCAAAGTCAAAATCAACGTTTCCCTTATTAAACAGCTTGGAAGCCCTGTTTCACACACTCATAATTTAAATCAGCACATGCTTAATGGAAGGAGTACTATAGCTCATGAAATCTAGGATCAGTTTTCTATGAAGAAATGACTTTAGATGAGCCGACCTCTTGAAATTCTTCTTTAGCAGTGATTTGTCCAAGTGCCTTCTAAAATAATTCTAAAAGATTCCTTTTACCTTGTTTCCTTATTAATCAGCTACGATAGGCCCCTCACTAACTCTTATTACAATAGTAATTATTATTGAGATTGCTATTTTTATGGCTCCTTAGTTGCTATATTTCTATTATAAATATTAATAACTAACTATGATCATCATTAATTATGTGAACTTCATTGCACACACACAGGACATAACACACAGACTTTTGAGCAAGTCCAGAGTTTAGAAAGGTGTTAAATTAATTAAACAAAAAAATCAATTAGGCTGAGGTGGCTTTAATGCCTTAGTAACTATATAAACAAACCAAAATCAAAGCCTAAAATGCCCCATGGTTAAGAAATCAAAACCTAAGGATAACCAACCACAAAAACCCAACTAGGCTTTCCCCAATAATGCAACTGCTTAAGCTCTAGCTAATCAAATAATTTCCGTACTCTACTTTCTCCTCTCCTCTATAAGAGCCTTTCCCTGGCTCCTGTTGGTGGAGATGTCCTAACCATTTCTAATTTGGTGTTACCTGATTAGAATCTATTTTTGCTCAGATAAACTCTTAAAATTTTTAATATGCCACAGTTAATATTTTAACAAAGGCAAACTGTAGTGACTTTCCAAATGATTTTAAAAATTTTATCACCTTGCGGTTACGAGAGCTCTTTCTGCCCTCTTAATTTACACATCTACAATACTCAGTCTTAAACATCTGATATTATGGCACAAAGCAAGGAGCTTGCTAGACTTAAATATGCAGCATGACATGGCAAGGGGAAAAATGCAGGGGATTCCAGGCCCTGACACTGAAGAGCAATGTGTTTTGGAATACCTTCCTAAGTATCCCTGAATGGGCAGAAGATAAATGTCGAATCTGAGGGTTGTTTTATGTGTTCAATAAGCTAATAAATGTGAAACACTTTGTAAAGTAAAAAGCACTAAACGTTTATGTTTATATGGTTACTATTTCATAGGACACTTATCAATAGTGCATTGCACAAGTCTACATAAATTCTACACATTTTACTCTTCCCTAATTCTTCATAATAACTGTTGGTGAAGGCGTGCCGTTCAAGTAAAAAGCAATTACCTTGAACTTTGATTCAGGTATAACAGGTAGCTGGTTCAATCAGCCACTTTATGATGCTTCAAATACAATTTCAGGTTTAGGTAAACATAGTTTCTATAATGAATTCTTCATTGTCAAAGAAAACATTTTAAAGGACTTTACCATTATTTGATGTAAAATTATTCTTATGAAAATGACTTTACTGTATCATATAACTTAGCTGCTGGAATTTATGACATATTTTGACATATTTGAAATTCATAGAAAATTATTTCAATCGCCATGAAACTTCTCTACAGATATATTTTATGAGAGGCTCCCTATAGTCCAAATACATGTGTGAAAAGAATAATTCATCCTTCTAACACCCTAACCATTCATGATATCAGCTCACTGAATCTTTAGAAACAAGCTTTTACTAGTTTACAATCATATAATCTTTGGCTTCATTGACAACAAGCCTTTCGACTACATATGCTTACAAGAAAACAAGCAAGATGGCCTCATATTTCCCCTAAAACTTTATTATAGTGCTAACCTTTTAGCAAGAAACGGTATTTCAGAAATGCCACATGCATTTTAACTCTTGTTTTAGTTACTACCAGCAAAGATAACCTATCAATAAAAGATAGGGGGAAAAGAGCATCATTACCCATGTAATAACCTCAGTCCTCCAGGATCATTACAGCCCTATTTTCATTCAGGCAAATGTCATTTTATTTGTAAATTCACTCCAAGAAATATACTTTCTATCACTCATAGAGAATTGGGGTATCTTGGAAGACTAAATTATAAAGTCCTATAAAAGTTCTCAATTTCTGAATCTTCCTGTATCTCTTTTCCTAAACTTTCTCTTGTTAGGTTGATCAACAAGAGTTGCTTCTGAGTATCAATTTCTGAGCCCAAATTCACATACCATAGAATTAAGGATAAAGGGGTTTATTTCTCCTTATCCATGAATATTTCTTCAAAACATTTTCAGAGATTCTAAAAAGACAGCAAACATTCTTGTCTATTCTAGTCTAAAGAATAATCTATAAGCAAGATAATGCACCCTGTTGCACCATTCAGATTTGGGAAGCATATAACTAGAGTGATGAATAAAACAGCTTCTTGCTGAATCATGCATATCGCCAAATCAACCCTGACCACTAACTGGATAATAGTTGAAGCTTTTGATGTGCTCAACATTTGGAACTACCAAGGGTTCATGTTCAAGGTCCTCATTTTAATAAAACTCAAACAAATGCATTCATTTTTTTTTATTCATCAGATACCAATTGAGACATAAGTATTTATGTCAACCACCAATATAAGTAGTAGGAAAAAGAGTGACCAAAAAAACAAGTTCTTGCCTTTATGGCACTCCCATTCCTGATGGGGCTTAGAGAGAAATCAAGCTGAATGAGAGGGCTTTGGGCTGCTTGGTGTTAGGGGATGTTGCCATTTTATATGTGGTGGTTAGAGATGTCCTCTCTGATAAAAATGACCGTTTCAGTCCTATTTGGGCTACTATAACAAAAATATCGTAGACTGGATGGCTTAACAGCAAATTGTTATTTCTCACAGTTTTGGAAGCTGAAAGTCCAAGATCAAGGCAGACTCCGTGTCTAGTGAAGCACTTCCATGTTTATAGACAGCTGTCTCCTCCTTGTGTCCTTACATGGATGAAAGCGGGATAAGAGAACTTTCTAGGGTTTCTTTTATAAGGGTGCTAATCCCAATCCCAAAGATTCCCCCCTCATGACCAAATCACCTCCCAAAAGCCCAACCTCCTAACACCATTACCTTGGGGATTAGGGTTTCAACATAGGAATTTTAGGGGCACACAAATATTCAGTCTTTTGAGGAAAGAACATTTATTAAATGCCTATGACATTTAATGCCAGGAACCATGGTAGGTGCTTAACATACATTTCTCAATCAATACTCTCAATAGTTATGTGATATAATATTCATGTCTATTTCATGAGGGAAATATGTCTCAGAGATGGTGGGCAAGGTGGCACATCTAGTAAATGACAGAGCCATAATTCAGACCCAAGACCAAGAGACTCCAAAGTCTGTCTTCATCACACTTTTTTTTCTCTAATGACAAAAGAAGAATCTGCCATAATAACCATAAGGGAACACACCCCTTACTGATCAATGGTTCCACTATTGACCCTCCTGCTAGATATCCACAGAGCCGCCAAGTAATCTTTTTAAAGCATTACGCATTTATTCACTTCACTTCCCTGCTCATCAGCCTCCAACCCCTTTATTTTATTTTATTTATTTTACAACATGCAAAATAAAGCCTCAGCTCTTCACCACAGCCTGCAGGCCCTGCTAGTCAGGCTCCTTTACTCACCCACTCTCATTCTCTCTCTCTTGCCACACTGGTCTTCTTGCTCTTCTTGGAGGAAAAAAACAAAACAAAAACCCTTTCCTGTCTCCAGACCACATCACTGTCTGGAACACCTGCCCCTATGCTTTTGGGTGGCTCATCTGCTCACTTTATTTGGCTTTTACTCAGTGCCATCTTCTTAGAAAGGTCTTCCCAAAGACCCTGCCCTCACACTGTAACACCTTCCTCTGCTATAGGTTTCTTCACAGCACTTGTCATATCTCATATAAAATTATGTATTTATTTGTTCCTTTATTTATCTTCTGTCTCATACAAAAGCCTAAGCCCCATGAGGGCAGAACCTTCTTTCTCCCCTTCACAGCTGTCATCCACATCCCAGAGTAATAAACAAATGGATGGAGAGTGGAGGAAGGAACATGCTTCCTAGCCAAGGAAATTTAAGGATGCTCTTCTGGACTTACACCTTTACCTCAAAGGTGTTTTTGGTTTTCTTTCAGGTCTGTTGTGAATTCTTTTACATGTTGCCTAGTTCTCTGAGCATTGGAAAAAAGTTGGCAAGCACCTGCTTCATGTCTTCTCTTTCTCTTGGCACTGTCATCATCCACAGAGGCCGCCTCCATGAGTATTTTGAAGTTTCACTAAAGCATCACATTAGCATTCCTTTTCAAGTTCATCACGCATACACAGAAATTAGCTATGTTTGAATCAAAATGGGAGGCATTTTTTTGTGTGTGTGGTACTATATTATATTTATATTTTAAATAGTGTTTATTTCACAATTAGCCTCTTTGAAAACCCAAATAATAATCATTCTCGGATTACTGACTCCTAAAGTTTTTCAGAATGGCACATAAGACCTGAGGAAACCCAAAGAATGATCACTTTCGCTTTAAATGATCATTGTCCTATCTGGAGAAACTATTTGGAAACTGGATAATGAAATAGTTAGGAACATGAACTCAAGAACCAGAAAGTCCAGGGAAGCTTTCTCAACCTCAGCACTGTTGGCATTTGTGCTGGATAATTCCTCGTTGTGGGGTCTGTCCTGTGCATTGGAGAATGCTTAGCAGCACCACTGGCCTCCACCCACTAGATTCCAGTAGCACCTCCCCTGAGTTGTGACAAGTGAAAATGTGGCCAAATGTCCGCTGGGGCGGATGGAGGTAAGGAACACCGAAGTTGAGAACCACTGGCCTGGAGGTTTAAATTCCCATTCCATCACTTACCAGCTGACTGATTTCAGACAAGATGACCTCACTGCACCTCAGGTCCTCATTTCTAACATTGGAATAATAATATTCCTTTCTTACACGGTTATTGTAAGGATTTAGTGAAATAATACATGCAAAGTACTTAAAACAGTGCCTGGTTCATCCTACGTACTCAGTTAGCTAGAGAGAATTCTAAAAAATAATGCAAGGCTGACTCAGCTTGTCTAATGAAGAAGTGACTCTCAGAGTGGAGACTGAAATACAGAGTTTTAGGTGCAGAGTGTATTACACAAAGGAACTTAGCAAATATCAAGCACTAAAACAGTCTATAAACAGAATCATAATAGGTGACATACTTTCTGAGTGCTTACTGATTGTCAAGTACTATGATAAGAGCATTACATATTTTTCTCATTTTGTCCTGAAAACAAAGTAAGAAATAGATCATTTTAGTCCCATTTTATAATAGGAGGATTTGGGGCTCACGGGGATCAAGCCACTTGTCCAAGCTCACCCAGATTGAAAGTGGCAGAGCCAAAACTTGAACCCAAGTCTGTCTGATGCCAAAGCCTATCCTCTTCTATATTCTTTTATATCATTTTAAAGTGAGATGGGACAATTTTTGGGAAGTGAAATCCAAGATGTAGTGAAATTAGTGACTTGTTTGAGTTCCATAGCTAGTCAGAGGGCCAGAAGTCAATAGCTGTACTCCAATGATTTATCACTTTTGTCATGTTATTTTTTTCATAGGTTTTGTTTTTAAATGTCCATGTCCCAGTAAATGTTCCAGAGCCCTATATTAATTTTCCACTTAAGGTCTCTCATTTCTAGAAAGTGTCATAGTTGTAGGGCCATAGAAGCTAGTGTTCTGTTCATATGCAGACAGTGTCGATGGTAGGAGAGTATGATTTCTCTCTGGCCATTCACAGTGTAAGCACAAGACTAACTGCTCCCCCTCTTGTGAGGTTAGTCAGTGTCTGCAAAAGTTTCCTAAATCAGGTACTTCTTGAAACTTGCACAAAAACTAACGACAAAAAAGAATTATTTCAATTCCCAATGTTCAACCCATTTCAAGGAAACCTGTTAAAGTTAAGGATTCAAAGTAGGAAAGAACTACAAACTACTACAGTAAGCAGTTTAGTTGCTCCTTTTGTAAAATTAACCATAACAAGCTCCCCAAGGCAAGAATCATTCTGCACATACTAGGTAATGCTGCATTTGTACTTTAAATGTGCTCACATAAACTTGATCCTGGTAATATATCTATGCATTGAAAACTAGTAGGGTAATAAAAATCACTGGTCACATTTCTGAAACCCTTGTTCATGAAATTTCTGGAGCTTACCAATATGCCCTGATATAACATGAATTGCCACTGGAATACTGAGAAGTAATATTTTGCATAAACAGGCTTCAAGAGATCTATGTATTATAGAAAATCCGCATTTGGATCTTGCCTCTGAATCACATACAAGAGGGTAAAGCAAGAATTCAGCTCTGGCATACTCTGCTATTTGCCATTCTAATATCCATTCTTTTCTTCTTTCTTACTAACAAAACCTCAGATTTGATCAGGTTTGCATTGTGCCCAGCTAAAATTTGATGATCTAATCTAGGTTTGTTCCACTCCTTCTTCCTTCCCTTTCCCCTTTATTTTTCCCTGGAATGCAGACACCATGACTGGAGCAGCGGTAGTCAACATGTGTCCATGAAAACCAAACCATGCATTAAGAATGTGAGTTCAGGAAGGTAGAACAAGCTTTATATGAAGGTTAGCAAACCCACCTGCTGCCTGTTTTTATACAACCTACAAGAAAAATGGTTTTTACATTTTTAAGTGGTTGGAAAGACAGCAAAAGAATAATATTTTATGACACATGCCATTATATGAAAATTCAAATTTCATTGTCCATAAATAAAGTTTTATTAATAGACAGCCATGCTCATTTGTTTACATTGTCTATGGCTGCTGTTTGTCTATTATTATTTGTCTATGGTCTATGGCTGCTTTAGCATTACAAGGGCAGAGTGGAATGTTTGTAATAGAGTCTACAGGTAATAGAATCTGACCTTCAAAGCCTAAAACACTCTCTGGTTTTTTACAAGGTTTTCCAATCCCTGCTTGAATAACATCCTTGACCACCTAACTCCAGATTTTTATTATGTGAGAAAAATAAATCCTTTATTAGATAATATACTGTTTTCCCCGATATTATGTCACTTGCAGCCAAAGGCGATTTAATTGGGGCGCAGCTGAATGACACTTGATGAACTGGAAGAACCAAGGCTGGGTAATGAGGACAAGTGGTTGGAGGCCATTCTGCAAATGTCAGGGCTCTTAATCTATTTTCCTATAATTTTCCAAGAACTTTAAATCTTTCCTTGCAATAGACTGTGACTATAAAACTAAAGAGGCAGGAAGAGGTGAAAACTTTAAAGAAAGATAAATCCCTATGGGACTCAGCAGCCAAAAGGATGTACAGAGTCAAGGAGAAGATCGATGCACTGAAATACTAATACAGTAATACCTCGGTTTGCGAGCATAATTCGTTCTGGAAACAAACTATTCATATTGCAAGACATTGCTCGTTTACCACGTTAAAATGTATTAGAAATGTTTGCTCATCTTGCAGAACACTCGCAAACCACGTTACTTGCAATCCAAGGTTTTACTGTACTTCAATGTGTTAGTTATCTCTTGCTGTAGACACACAGCATTTATTATCTCGCATTGCCTGTAGTTCAGGAGCTTGAGCGTGGTTTAGCTCAGCCCTCTGCTTCAGGGCCTTGCCCAGGCTGAAATCAAGGGGACAGTGGACCATCGTCATCTCAAGGCTTGCCAGAAAAAGGATTCACCTCCAAGCTTACACCCTTATTGTCAGGATTCAGTTCTTTGCAGGTTGTTGGACTCCTTACTGGCCTTTAGCAGGAGGCAGCCTTGCTGCATGGGCCACCCCACAGGGCAGCTCTAACAGGACAGCTGGCTTCATGAAGCAGGCAAATCAGAGGACAAAAGAGGAGTGGGAACAAAGTGAACTCACAGTGTTTTATAACCCATCCAGAAGTGACATCCCAACACTTCTGTTGTAATCTATTCATTAGAAGTGAGTCATTAAATGCAGCCCATATTCAAGGTGAGGGAATTAAACAAAGGTGTCAATATCAGGAGGTGGGGGTCTTTGGGAGCCTGTTAGACGCTGCTAGCCACACTCAACAAAGTTAGTATTCAGAATCTTCATGGACTATTTTCACTTGGATCACCTTTGCTATGGGTGAAAACCCAAGAAAGTGGACCCAGGACCACAATGGAATACATTCGGATGGCAGTTTCAGTGTTCATGCCCTCACAGGAGGTGGTACCTGCGCCCAGCTCCTCCAACACACACACAACCCACCCCATTCCCACTCCATCACCATCCCATTCCCATCTTTAGAGTTCCTGGAGAAAAGTTCTAAGGCTGTCACCCATAAAGTAGATAATTTTGGAAAAGTTTCTCCCTGTGGTAGTAGACTTTTTACCTTTTGTCTTAAAAACATTTGTTGGTTTCCCCATGACCTGCATTCAGAAACGAAGACCATCATTCCTCTGAATACCTACTGCCAAGAAAAGCAAACCAAGAGTCCTTGGCTTATTCCTTCTTCCCCAGGCTTGGCTGCAGTCTCTCCCACTCGCCCTCACTTTCCTCCTTAGCTTTCCTCCTCCAAAAGAGGGCTCCCTCACTTCATGTTCCTTCCTCCACATGAGAAGTACTTTCTGAAATTAGGAAGGCTTTGCCCAACCCTAAGGCTGCTCAAGTGGCCACTTCTGACCAAATAGACTTCAAGTTACTGCTACAACTACCCAAGGGCCTCCAAATTAGACTCTTCAAAACATGCGACGATGCTTTGATCTTGGCAGACAACAGCCCTCATTTGAACGCCCCCTACCTCTTCTTGTAAGCAGACACTTCAGCTTCTCATTGCTGAGCTGAACCAAAGAGTTAATCAAACTCCTGAAATGAGCCCCAGGGAGATAGAAACATGGCATAATGCCCTGCCTGCTTATTTTGCAAATTTAAAAATGCTGGGCTTCCAAAGAGCTGATATTTGAGGGTCTTTTAAACACCCAGAATACTAAATGGGTTAGGGGGTTTTCTGTCATTAGCTTTGAGCAGCTAAAAGAGGAAACTGAGAAGGGAATGTAAAATATTTTGGTTTCTTCTTTTGTCCAGGTACATCTCTGATTTAAAAACAGAATAAGCCAATAGGTTCAAAAAGAAAAATACACTCAAACTTATACCCAATAGTCACACCCAATTGTTTGCAGAGCGTTTTAATTTTAATTTATCTTTTTTCTTTTTCTCTTTTCTTTTTAATGCAACATAATGGGAGACCTATTCTTCCTGGCCACCCAGGAGCAGTTCACAGGTGGCAGCCACCAATAGACAAGCTTCCATGGGAATGTTATGGCCCTCAGGAAAAACAAAAATAGGAAAAAGATTTTGAGGACTGATGAGATTACGATTTTATGGGGAAAACTGTAGAGACAGCTTTTACCCCCAAATCTCTATGGGAAAGGTGTCCCAAGAAAATAAAGAGAACAAGGGGACTTGCTCCCAGGAAAGAAGGATGTTACTGAGTGAGGATACCCATTCTTAGGGACAAATTAGTAGTGAGGGAGGCTTTTTAATGGGACTGGAGAAGGGACTAGTTTTCTGTTTTCTTCCTTGAGGAAGGGGTCTGTTTAGAAAAAGTGCTCATAAAAATAAATAAGCAAACAATAAAATGAGAGACTGAATATGCAAATGGACAATAACCAGACTGTATATACAAGTAGGACTCTGAGCCCATGGCCTGCAGCAGCCTGCTCAGGAAACCAGCCCGCTGTCTGCAAGAAACAGCCCGGGAAGCCAGCCTGCTATCTGTCAGTCAGACTTGCAGGAAACCAGACCGCTGTCTCTTAGTGACAATCCAGGAAGCTAAACTATAACTTCCCTACAATTGGCCCCAAATGGCCAGAATTTAATTAATCATCGACAGCTTCCCAGATTTTTTCTCTCATGCCCAACTTGGGACCAAGCAGAGAAAGGTAAATATGCACCCCTAACCATGCACAGAGGGCACCCCGGTTCTAGTTAGCTGCTTCTAACGTACCCAGTCTAACAGCCTCTGATCTAGGCACACCAGAGCCTTCCCTTTTATTCTCTATGAAGCTATGCCACTCCTCTACCTGCCTTTGGGTCTCTGCCAAATCGCAAGTCACAATGGCTGACTCTCTTTATAACAAGCTCTGAATAAATCGCCTTTGTTTTTCTCATATGGTTGGTCTTTATTTCCATGCAAACCTGTAAGGGCTAAGGTATATCGTGGGAGCCTAATAAAAAGATCTCTAGTAAAAGTGCAAGGGAACCTCCTGGGTGGGACCTTGGGTGAAAAACACTGTCACTCTCTCTATAACTCATATCTTTGTCTGTGTCCCCAGGCCTAAGGCAGCCTCAGAAGGAAACCAAAATTAATTCAGCTCCGTGAGTTCCATGCTGGTTCCTCACCTCGATTTCGCTCCTGGATCTTAGTGTGTCTTTGGCAAGTCTCAAAACCCCCCAGCACCTCTTGTAACAATACTTTTCGGAGTTCTGAACATTAACTTTCACAGTGTGTATACTTAAATTATTTATTCTTGTTTTTTGTGTGTTCCTTTAGTATTGTATTATTAAACATTTATTTTCCCTCTTCAGTTAGAGACCCCATAAATCTTAGCCAACTACCATCATCCCTACCCAATACTCTCAAGAGTAATTTGCACACTGAGACCTTCTAATCACTAATATTAACTGACTATTAGAAAAAACGTGTCTTAACAAGGATTTGGACTAGATGACTCTTGCAGCTGTATAGGACTTTGTTTTAACAAAGATGAATCAAAATTTCCTGCCATGTGAGTAAAGTTATGTCAATATGTATTAAGTCAGGCATATGATGATTTAGAGTTTTAGTTAAGAAGAAATTAGCTAAGGATGTAACAGATAAAACCCTAAATTTCAGTGGCTTCAGAGAAGAGATGTTTATTTTGCTCACATAAAGCTTATTTCCAATCAAGGGCAGATCACCTCCAAGCAGGGATTCAGGGACCCAGGCTCATTCTATCTATCGCTCCAATTATCTTTAATTCCAGGTTCTTCAAGTTACCATATTTGCCTGTGTCAAGCCAGAAAGGAAAGACCTTGGAGCCAGGCCTAGAGGTATGCGCCTGACTTCTAGTACATTCTATCAGTCAGATCTCAATCATGTGGCCACACCCAACCACAATGGGGGCTGGAACATGGGGCTCTAACTCTGGGCTCAGAGGGGAGAAGTAGATTTGGTTAAGAGCTAACCAGTTTCTGCCACATTTATCAGGCCAAAAAATCTTCTCTTCTATGAAGACTTCCTTGAAAATATCAGCCCCCTGTCCCAAATACCTGGCTTAGTCTCTTGAAAACATGCACAGGCTAAGCTGTAAATTGGATTCTTCGTACATCAAAGGGTACAGTCAAGCTCTCGACACCTTGGGCTTCTCAAACATGAAGGACAGCTGACAGTGACAACAGCAACAACAGAAAGTCCTGCCAATTCTCCCTGCCTTTGAAAACGAGATGATGCTTTAATTTTATTGCTTCTAGAAGCATTACAGCTTTCATGAACCAGTGAACTAGCTAATTGGCTATAGTAATAGCTAGGTCTTGGAAGGTGGCACTTAACCAAACAAATAATAAGAAACCATGACTCTGGAATATGAGCTGTCAAGGATGAAGGTTGTGTCATGGGTCGATATGACACCATATGCAGCAGTTAAAAACAAGGGAGGAAAGGACATTCTAAAAAGGGAAAAACTAGAGACACTTAGATTTGTCTCACATTCGAAGTCATTAAAACCATAAGGTCCTATATAGTTGACTTTTTGGCTACAGTTAAAATATATGAAAAGAGATGGTTTATTTGCTTGACATTCTGTGTTTGCACTTTTTGTCCCATTTCTATGTACAACCCAAGCAAATCCAATGAAAAAAGTAATCAAGATTTGGGTTCTAATGCAGGTCTTGATTTATTCTGACTTATTTGCAGAGTCTAGCAAAATAATCCATGCCTTTTTCTATAAAGCAGATGTCAGAATACAAAGAATGCTGTGTCCCATCCACAGACAGCACAGCCTGTCTCCCAGCCATTTCCTTCAAGGACGGTTAGGGTCAGTTCCCCTTTATCAGAATGACATGTGTCAAGCACAATTCATGTCCAGTGCTACAGGAGTAAAAGTTGAGAGCCATACTGAATTCAACATTTCCTCTGGATTTCACCCAAAAATAAGATCTATTTTCAGGTAATTCAGAGAAAAATCAGTCACAGAAAAAAAGGAGTATGGTAATTTTTTAAATGAGAAAATGAACATGACATACAGACATGGATCAAATATACCGCCAGCCTGTTTTCCTCTGTAGTTGTCCATAAATCAGCTCTCAATTTTCTGCTTGCTATATTCTCTAACGCAGCTCTCCCTGCGTCTGCCAATGTCCAAAATGTACACTATCCCTGGGTAATCTCACTTAACCATCTTCCCCATCCTAAGTGACTCCAGTTGAATTGTAATGTTATTAGGGCAGATATTCATAATATTTACAGTATCTAAAAGGCATGTATGCATACGTTGTTTTTTTTCCTACATTCATCTCTTATTATTCACTATCTTATGTTACCAGGCCTCTTCTCCCCTCCATTAGCACTGGTAAATTGCATTTGATTATAGTTCACTTCCTATTTCTAGTGGGTTAAGTGCAGTAAAATGAGCAGAAAAGTAGCAAAGAAGGCCTCGGAGTGACATCAACAGCCTATAATGGCTTATTTTTACCTCCTATATTTTCACAGACGATTCTGCCTGAAATTCTCCAATTTGGGGTAATGATGCTGAAAGTGTGTGATATGAGAAATTGGAGTAGAAGCAACAGATGATGATGATGATGATGATGACAGAAGGGTTATGTGTGGATTAAAAAGCCAGCTCTGTGTGAAATGCTTGTCAGGGACTAATAACCCAAGTGTTAAAATGAGTCTTGATTCAATGGTTTCATTAGTAAAAAAAATATGTTTTTAGGTTTCCTTTTAAAAAGTACAAAGCATATATCTGACAAGATATTTAGAAATGAGGGACCTGACTTCTGGGTTAAGAAAACCATGCTGGCTGTAGCTCTCCAGTGGCACAGGATTCTTTCATTGGAGTCACCAACTTTTTAGGACTTCCCTTTATTTTTACAATAGAATATTGGCCCAAATGTCACAGGCCTCTTAGGGCTGATGGGATCACGAAATGTGAGCTCATATTTACACAGCCATGAGGACCACTGCTACAGAACACAAAGGACTCATCTTTTTATTTTAAAAAATATGTTTAGGGCCAGCCTAGTGGCGCATTGGTTAGGAGTTGGCCTTTTTATTTTAAAAAATATGTTTAGGGCCAGCCGAGTGGCGCATTGGTTAGGAGTTGTCTTGGGACGCAAGCTCTGAGCAGCAGGGCCCCGGTTGGGATCCCACATGAGGGCCAGTGACGCTGCGCCCTCTACAGCTAAGATGGTGAACAGCAGCTCAACCTGGAGCTGGGCTGCCGTGAGTTGCCAGCGATGGCGTAGGCTGCAGTGGGGCCGGCCAGCAGCTAGAGTGAACTTTCGTGAGCTGCTGTGGGCAGCCGTCCAGTGGCCGGTGAGCAACTGCCTCACCTGGGAAGAGTGCAATGATCACAATACCAACATGGGCCAGGGAAGCGATGTTCTCCAAAACTAGACTAAAGAACAAAAGGACAGCAACTTGTCTGTTCCCTTTCCCCGATTCCCCAATAAAATCTTAATACATATATGTTTATCTTAAGTTTTCATTTCATAAGGAGTTTTTTGTGGAGAACGTATGGCCACAATAAAATGTTCACACTTGGGTGGGGAGTGAGAGAGTTAAAATTTAGGAAAGACCTGAATCTGCACCAGGGGCCACAGAAAGCTTAGCCTGGCATCCCTCCCACTCCCTGCATGGACCAAACATGCTCCCTGCTGACCCCAGCCCCGAGTCCCTTGCATCCTCTGTAGTCTACAATCTTACATGTCCCACTCTATTTTAACTAATTCCTGTCAAATAACTGGAGAACATGTAGAGCTATTTTGTAAAAGTCCTCCACAACATCCTGGAATTGCTCACCTTTTAGATTTTTTACTTATGTCCAACATCGTCTAGGCAAGCCTTCTCACCACTTTCTCTTCGTTTCACCCTAGACTCCAAGCACTGCACCATAAAACCATGGCAGCATGCCACAGATTCATGCAAAACTTTTATTCCTCTCTTGTGTCGTGACATTACTGCTAATTATTCTTTCTTTTCAAGACCCATCTCCACACCAACCTCCCACATTTTAATCTCTTAGACTGGGCTTAGACACCTTCAAGAGCATCAATTTCCTCTCTCCCTGGTCCTCCTATTTCTAAGGAAGAGGACTTGATCCTCTTCTGAAGACCCACACTTTCTATCTTTGTCCCCAATCCCATCCGCATACCTTCTCTGGGACTTGATTTCATTATTCCTCTTCAACCACACTTCAAATTTCTCCCTCTTTGATACTGTAGGAGATCAGAATATACCACCCCAAATATGTCTCTTTGGAATAAGGATTATGTTGAGAAATAGCAGACAGAAGAGAAGCTCTGAAAATAGCAATA
>NW_017731965.1:138017-142575 GCF_001890085.2 Hipposideros armiger | reverse complement strand
TCATTTTCTTCGCACTATTTGGTTCTTCTGTCTATCCATTCTCCTATTTCTACTTCATATTCAGCCTGGGAATTGGGAAGGCCAAGGTCAAGCACTCCTTAGAAGATGAGGAGAAGGTGAGCAAACAATAGTGAAATTTTATTTAAAAGCTACTGAGAGTAGAGCAGTTCCTCAAAAATAAATTAGTTAATTAATTAAATAAATAAGAAGAATGGAATATGTTCCAGCCATTCCACTTCCAGGAATAAGCCCAAAAGAATTGAAAGCAGGAACTTTGACAGATATTTGTACATCAAGGTTCATAGCAGCATTAGTCACAATAGCCAAAACCATCCAGTCAGGGTTAGGGTTCAAGTTATGGTTCTGGTTAGGGTTAGCTATTTTGGTGGAAGCAACCCAGGTGCCTAGTAACAGATGAATGGATAAACAAATGTGGTATATACATATGATGGAATATTACTCAGCCATTAAAAGGAATACAATTCTGATGCATGCTACGACATGGATAAATCGTAAAAACATTATATTAAGTGAAATAAGCCAGACACAAAAGGACAAATATGTATGATTCCACTTATATGAGGTAGCTAAAATAGACAAATTCATAAAGACATAAAGTAGAATAGTGGTTACCAGGGGCTAGGGGGAGAGCAGAATGGGGAGGTATTGATTAATGGGTACAGATTTCAGTTTTCAATTATGAAAATGCTGGGTTGTTGTTTATGTTAATAATATGTGTTTCCCAAGTATAACATTCTGGAAGGAATTAGAGAGGCATCATGAACAGAATATTTTGCTTCCAACGTCATCCACAATTACAGAAATTCCAGCCACTCTAAAAACATGCCCCCAAAAACAGTTCTAGGAATTCCCAAAACTCACTTCAGCTGTTCTCACTCGTACCCAAGGCCACCATTTTATTCCGGCTATTGGGATGATGTCTCNATATTGGCCCAAATGTCACAGGCCTCTTAGGGCTGATGGGATCACGAAATGTGAGCTCATATTTACACAGCCATGAGGACCACTGCTACAGAACACAAAGGACTCATCTTTTTATTTTAAAAAATATGTTTAGGGCCAGCCTAGTGGCGCATTGGTTAGGAGTTGGCCTTTTTATTTTAAAAAATATGTTTAGGGCCAGCCGAGTGGCGCATTGGTTAGGAGTTGTCTTGGGACGCAAGCTCTGAGCAGCAGGGCCCCGGTTGGGATCCCACATGAGGGCCAGTGACGCTGCGCCCTCTACAGCTAAGATGGTGAACAGCAGCTCAACCTGGAGCTGGGCTGCCGTGAGTTGCCAGCGATGGCGTAGGCTGCAGTGGGGCCGGCCAGCAGCTAGAGTGAACTTTCGTGAGCTGCTGTGGGCAGCCGTCCAGTGGCCGGTGAGCAACTGCCTCACCTGGGAAGAGTGCAATGATCACAATACCAACATGGGCCAGGGAAGCGATGTTCTCCAAAACTAGACTAAAGAACAAAAGGACAGCAACTTGTCTGTTCCCTTTCCCCGATTCCCCAATAAAATCTTAATACATATATGTTTATCTTAAGTTTTCATTTCATAAGGAGTTTTTTGTGGAGAACGTATGGCCACAATAAAATGTTCACACTTGGGTGGGGAGTGAGAGAGTTAAAATTTAGGAAAGACCTGAATCTGCACCAGGGGCCACAGAAAGCTTAGCCTGGCATCCCTCCCACTCCCTGCATGGACCAAACATGCTCCCTGCTGACCCCAGCCCCGAGTCCCTTGCATCCTCTGTAGTCTCCAATCTTACATGTCCCACTCTATTTTAACTAATTCCTGTCAAATAACTGGAGAACATGTAGAGCTATTTTGTAAAAGTCCTCCACAACATCCTGGAATTTCTCACCTTTTAGATTTTTTACTTATGTCCAACATCGTCTAGGCAAGCCTTCTCACCACTTTCTCTTCGTTTCACCCTAGACTCCAAGCACTGCACCATAAAACCATGGCAGCATGCCACAGATTCATGCAAAACTTTTATTCCTCTCTTGTCTCGTGACATTACTGCTAATTATTCTTTCTTTTCAAGACCCATCTCCACACCAACCTCCCACATTTTAATCTCTTAGACTGGGCTTAGACACCTTCAAGAGCATCAATTTCCTCTCTCCCTGGTCCTCCTATTTCTAAGGAAGAGGACTTGATCCTCTTCTGAAGACCCACACTTTCTATCTTTGTCCCCAATCCCATCCGCATACCTTCTCTGGGACTTGATTTCATTATTCCTCCTCAACCACACTTCAAATTTCTCCCTCTTTGATACTGTAGGAGATCAGAATATACCACCCCAAATATGTCTCTTTGGAATAAGGATTATGTTGAGAAATAGCAGACAGAAGAGAAGCTCTGAAAATAGCAATAAGTCCCTTTTGTAAGAGAAATTTACATAAAGGAGATCTCCATTTGCAAATGTCTCCCTCCCTGTACCAGGAAGAGAAAGATAACTCTAAATTGTAAGAGAATCTTATCAGTGGAGAAGGCTGTGACTTACATCTTCATAACCAACCTATCCTTGTTTACTGGCTTTTCCTGGTCCCCTCCCGTTAATGGCCTGCCCCTCACCCATCTTTCTGTGATTTGGCTGAAGATGGTTATTTAAGCCTGAATTCTAAGCCGTCTCTGTGTGTTATGCATTGTTGAGTCTGCTCCAACTCCTGGCGACCCTATGAATGAGTGATGTCCACAATGTCCTGTCCTCACCAGTCCTACTCAGCTCCTGCAGGCTCAAGCCTGTGGCTTCTTTTATGGTGTCAGTTCAAGACCAATCCATATTTGGTCTCCCTCTTTTCCCCACTGCCTTCTATTTTTCCTAGCATTGTTACCTTAGGGAGAAAAAACAGTGCCACAGGGAGAGGGGGGGAAGTAGGGAAGGAGGAAGTGGGGGTGAAACAAAGGCGGGAAGAATTAAGATCGTACTTAAGAAAAGGTGCAGCTACCAAACTATCTAGAGCTAGATTTTGGTGATCAGAAACAGACCCAGCATGCCATCTTGCCCCTCAAGGTAAACTTTAGGTAATTATAATTGATTCTAACATTAGTATTGTGGGCAGGGAAAATCTCTATCCCCTGTTCCGCCGTGACAGTTCTGACTAGAGCCAAATAAGGACAAGAGAACCCCACCACCTGACAGGAAAGAGTGGTCAGTGAGGACCTGCCTAGGAATGCCTATAACACCACCCCTAAATCTTGAATATTTTGCACCCTCATTCTAATAAAATCCTAAGCCTCTTCGTTCTTGAGTGCAGTAGCTCATTTTCTGGGCGTGCCTGCTCCCACCATTTTGGGAGTGTACTATCTCCTTTTTTTTTTCTTCAATAAATCCCCCTCTTGCTTGGCTATGCTTGCTTGGCTTATTCAGTGCATCCTTGAATTCTTTCCAGTAATAACACCAAGAACCCATTTTTCGAAAACAGCACTATTGCCTTTTCCAAAGAACCCTGCCTTCTCATGATGGCGTTCCATCTTCTTGAGCCATAATCATTTCCCTGGGTACCTCCCATGTATATATGAGCTATACATGTTAATAAACTTCTGTTTGTTTTTCTCTTGTTAATCTGTCTTTTGTTACAGGGTCCCCAGATAAGAACTTAGAAGGGTAGAGGGTTTTTCTTTTTTTCTACTATAATACCTTTCTGCTCTTGAGTTATTCCCTTCCTTAAATTGAAAAAAATAAAAAGTGAAATGAAATAAAATCTCTTTCTCTGACTCAGCTACACGTAAGTTGCTCTTTTTTATTTCTTCCATTGCCAAATATCTTGAGCTAGAAAACCTCATATCTCTTCCCTCATTTCACAACAAAAACTCATAGTTTTCGTCTCCGGAGAATTGCTTTCTCAGGCACCAATATATGTATTCCCCCCCACCCCACCCCCATTTAGGTAAGATCATCAGACTATTATATCACTTCATTACTTACTGAATTTTAACATACAGCAAAGTGGATCAATCATAAGTGAAAAGCTCAATGAATGTGTACAAACTGAACACATCTATATACCAGCCCCCAGACCAACAAACTGAACATCACCAGAATTCTGGACTTACTACCCCCCATCACTAGTCATGTCCTCTATCACTGACTGTCCCCTCCCCTAACAAGTTAACCGCTATTCTGACTTCTGAAACCATACATTAGTGTGGCTGATTTGTAAGTTTCCATAAATGGAACCACACAGTATGTATTCTTTTTGCATGTGTCCTCCAACATTATGATTGTATGTTTATATACGTTTTTGTGTTTAATTGTAGTTCATTCTTTTTTCTGTAAGTTTCTATTGTGTGCCTATACTAGAATGTGTTACCTATTCTATTTTTGATGGTCATTCAAGTAGCTTGCAGTCTGGGGGATTTTTAAAATAGTGCTGCTATGAACATCCTAGTTTATATCTTTCAATAAACATTATGTGTCCATTCTGTTGAGTATATATCTAGAGGTGGCATTTGGGGAGCCACAGAGTATTTTTATATTTAGTTATAATATTATAGATACTGCCAAACCATGTCCAGAGTAGCCGTGCAAATTGACACCCTCACTGG
>NW_017731965.1:133027-134537 GCF_001890085.2 Hipposideros armiger | reverse complement strand
TGTGTTCGAGATCTCCTTTCCTGCTTTTCTCTCTCACATGAAATAATCCAAAAAGTTACTCATACACAGTATGTACTCAGCATAATGCTTTTGAGATTTACCCATGTGGTTGCATGTATTGGTTGTTTGATCCTTTTTATTGCTGAGTTGTATCCCCTTGTACAGATATATCACATTTTGTTTACCCATTCACCTGTCAATGGACATACAGGTTGTTTCCAGTGTGGAACTATTACAAATAAAGCTGCTATGAACATTCATATAAAAGTCTTTGTGTTGACGTAGTTTTCATTTCTCTTTAGTAAATATCAAGTGATATGGGGTTGAGTTATATATTAATGTATGTTTAACTTTTTAAGAAACTGCCAAACTCTTTCCAACTTGGCTGTACCATTTTACATTCCCATCAACAGTGTGGGAGCATTGCAGTTATCCCACATGCTCGCCAACACTGGGTATTGTCAATCTTCTTAATAAATCCCTTTTATTGAGAATACAGGGGTATCTCATGTGGTTTATTTTATTTTATTTTATTTTATTTTAAGTTTTTTTTAGTTTTTTTAGCTGAGCCATCCTGCCACCTGTTGGCAGCTCAGCGACAGCTCAGCTCTGGCCGGGAATCGAACTGGCGACCCTGTTGCTCAGTGCTTGCACTCTTGAGCAAGCTCTTAAGCAACTGAGCCACTCAGCCATCCCTTCATGTGGTTTTAATTTGGACTTCTGTGATGGTTAACAATGTTGAGCATCTTTTTATGTGCTTATTGGCCACTCCTACATCTTCATTTGTAAAGTATCTGGTCAAACCTTTTGCCTACTTTGCTTGTTGTTGGGCTGTTGTCTTATTTTGTAGTTATAAGGTTTTTGTTTTTTGTATTCTACATACAAGCCTTTTGTTTGATGTATGTATTGCAAATATTTTCTCCCAGACTGTAGCTTGACCATCACCACTGGGCTTACTAAATTTTGGCCTTTTTTTCTCTAGTCATTCAACCACGGGAATACCTAATCAATGGAAGACTACAGAGAGCCTGGGACATGTTACCAAACTTGGAAGGCGCTCCAGGTGGCTACAGGTTTAAACAGCATTGCTTGTGTTTTTATGGGTCAAAGTATGAAGAATACTTTCTGAAGTTTCAGTAGAGGTGCTGTTGGAAAGTACATTTCCCATGCAGCTATGATAATGTCTCCTCTTTTACCAGATAATGGAGATAATATTATGCTATTGAATGTGTGGGTAGACATGAAAGCTCTAGCAGATGGTTTGATTCAGGTGTCACTGTGGGGGGACACTGGGAAGACGTGGTAGGTGGAAGGTCAAGGTATGTTGATGGGTTTGTGAGGGAGAGAGTTTTCAAAGGCAAATATACTAGAGATTTATCTCTTCCCAGAAAGAAAGGAAACAAAATAACAACTATGATAAAAATCACAATTGAGGGAGGGAGTCAAGCTGCCAGTGACACACACACACACACACACACACACACACACACACACACACAGAAGAGGAGTG
>NW_017731965.1:83542-128746 GCF_001890085.2 Hipposideros armiger | reverse complement strand
AAAAAGATTGAAATCATCAAAGAATCTTCTCTAATCACAGTGAAATAGAACTAGAAATCAATAACAGGAGAAAAATCACAAATATTTAAAAATTAAACAATGTACTCTTAAACAACAAATGGGTCAAAAAAGAAATCACGAAGGAAATTAGAAAATACCTTGAGACAAATAAAGATGAAAGTACAACATACTAACACTTATAGGGTGTAATGAAAGCAGGACTCACGGGAAATTTATGGCTGTAAACACCCACATTAGAAAAGAAAAAAGATCTCTAATCAGCAATCTAACTTTACATATTAAGGAACTAGGAAAAGAGGAACAAAATAAACCTATGGCCAGAAGACAGAAGGAAATAATAAAAATTAGAGTAAGGATAAACAAAATAAAACATAAAGAAAAAGTAGAGAGAATAAAAAAAATCAAAAGTTGGTTCTTTGCAAAGATCAACAAAATTGACAAACATTTAACTAGACTAAGAAAAAAAGAGAGAAGATGAAAATAATTAAAATCACAAATGAAAATGGGGACATTGTTACTGACCTTACAGAAATTCAAAGGATTATAAGAGAATAAAATGAACAATTATATGCTAAGAAATTAAAATAATCTAGATGAAATTCTTAGAAACACACAAATTACCAAAACTGACCCAGGAAGGAATCGAAAATCTCAACAGATCTAAGGATCTGTTCTTAGGGAACAGAGGAGGGTGAGTCCTTCTCGGACACACATAGGAAAATAAGCACTCTCCAGAAACTACTACAGAAGAAAATCTGAGGTTGGCAGGTGGAAGCAGGGGTACATAGAGACTACCCTGTGAACTGGACATAAAGGAGTTGATGGAATCAGGTCTCTGGGGTCTCTGGATGTGACCACCAAGCTCTGAATGCTGAATTCATCATTATCAGTCTGAGTCTGGACCCATCACTGTTGTTCCATCAGGTGTCCTCATCTAATTTCCTTTGAATCTGCTCCAAAAATCATCTCAACACTTTCTGGAGAAAGCATAAACCACACATCTGATCCACCCACTCACAAGACTCTTCAGTTCTGCTTCTGAAATATGTGTCCAATGGGGTTGTCTTTTTCCCCATGTTCACTGCCCGAACTGTTCTCCCCTAAAGCAAAAACATTATTTATGTTCAAACTAGTGCAGAAGGTCATAAGTGCTACCATCCATCCCCACCCCACCTCTAGTTCAGTCTCTGCTCACCACCCAGAGCGATCTTGTAAAATGAATCAGATCCAATTGTGTCACTCTCCTCCTGCTGGCCACCTCGCAAAGGATTCCGATGTCTCCTGAAATTACCCAGAATTCTTCACCCAGCTTACAGACCTGCACAGTCTAGACACACACACACCCCTCCCCCAGTTTATTGCCTTTCTCCTTGTTGCTATGATGTTCCAGGGGTGTTGCTCTTTTTTTCCTTCCTGTTCACCCCAGGATCTTCATACATGCCCTCCCATTCCCCTAAATGTTTGTCCCCCGCTTACGCTCCTGCCTCTGTGCTTACCTGGCCTGCTCCTTCAGGTCCCACGTGAAAGGGCACCTGCCTTGGAAGGGTTCTGCAGCCTCTCTCCTCACCAGCCTGTCTCCTGCTGCCCAGTGTCCTGCTTTTCCTTTGTAACATTAGCAGAATTATAACTGCATTGTGTTTATTTGTTTGATTTCTCTCTCTCCTGCTAAACTGTACACTCCACAAATAAGGGTAGGGACTAGAGGGATTTGCAGGCTCCTGTTTCTTCGGCCTTTAATACAGGATTTTGCACATAGTAAGTGCCTCATGGATAGTTCCTGAATGAATAAATAAATGAGTAAAAATCATTTCTCTCCTCTCTAGAAAGAGCCTGATATTTATGGCTGAATATCTACTACTTTTGCAAGTAAAATTTTTTACTATGTATTTAAGCTGCTTAGAAATCTTAATTGGGACAAATGAAGGCACATGGCACAATGCATAAAGGCAGAAAACTCATTTCAAATGAAGAAGAGCCCTTTAGAATAGGATTCTTAAAATTCTATGCATCAGCGAATCTGCTCTAATTACAAATCATGCATTTGAGGAAATGGTGATTCTGCTGCAAATACTTTTAATAAAGAACTTATTTACAAATTTTTAAACCCCAGGTAATATTTTTGAACTTCAGAGCACAATCACATCATTAACACACAGTTGGATCACAAAGCCCATAAAAATATGACATGTGATTTTCAATATTTCAAGGATCTAGCGATATCATTCTGGCCAGTCACCCTCACAATGTGGAAAGTTTCCATAGTGATGGCTTTTTACCAAAAGAATGTAAACATTGCAGCTACCTTGTTATTCCATGGTCCAAATTTTTCCTGGTTTAGTCAGACTACAGCTACGCATTAGCCCTTAACTAGTATTTAGTAAGACTTTGCAAGGATAATTTTTTAGAGGAACAATACTGAATGTGTGATCTGACAGCCAGCGCAGCTCCTGGGCTGAGCAAAAGCCCACTGTGCCATCCACGACCTCAACAGCATCTGCCCTTTCACCACATTATACCACAGTGAGGTCTATTTTTTGGAATGTTTTCATGAAAACCTGAGAGCCACCCTGAAGTCGTGGAGTAGAGTTTCAGAACCTAGTATGTCCTTATGTGAGAAAAACAGACTTCAGGAGAATGAATGTCTTGCCCAAAGTCCCACAATGTCAAATCCGGTTCTGGAACCAGGACTTCCCAGCTTATTCACTCATTAAACTAACATGCAATGAGTGCCTACTGTTGCCAGGCACTGTTCTAAGTTTTGAGAATACATCAGTTTAAAAAAAAATCTATTTTCATGAAGTTCACATTCTAGTAGAAAACTATGCAGGGTGTAATTAAATAGGGTGGTCAAGATAGGACTCCTTGAGAAGCAAACATCTGAATATAGACTTGAAAGGGGGGAGGAAATTCGCCATGTGAATTATCTCTGGGAAACACAGCCAGGCAGAGAAAAGACAATACAGAGCTGGAAGTCACTAGTCCAGACATAACTAATTTTTGGTGGTAGTGCCTAGGGGTAGGGGGCAGGATTATTGGCAGGGAAGAATATAAAAAGAGAACTATTAGACACATATTTTAGAAATAGAACTGATTTGTCTCATTGATTAATTGGCTGGATGGGTTCTGCTTTCTCCGGAAGGTGCTGTGATTTTTGAAACAGACTCAAAAGGCACTATATGAGGACACTTAATGGAACATCAGTAATGAATCCAAACCCAGACTGATGTTGAGGAGGTTTGTTGGTTAAGATGAGAAACAAGCAATCCACTGCAGCTAGAGTTGAGGGAGGGAGGGTTATGGCTGTAACACAGACCACAGAGGGAACAGAAGTGAGACAGTGGAGCCCGGCAGGTCATTGGAACGACTGTGGCTTCTACTCTGAGGGAGATGAGGAGCCAGTAGAGTTTTGAAAGAGGAGGGACATGATCTGCCCTTGGTTTAAACACGGCTGCTAGATTGATAATAGTTTGTCCAAGACAAGGATGGAAGAGGAAAGCCAGTAGGAGGCTAGTGAGGCCATCCAGCCTTGAGGTCCTGGGGGCTTGGACCAAGGTGTGGGCAGTGGAGGTGGTGAGGAGTGACCAGGATCTGAATGTATTGTGGAGACAAAGCCAACAGAATATGCTGAGGGATTGGTTATGTGATGTAAGAGAAAGAGAGGAATTAGGGATAGCCCTAAAGTTTCTGGCCTGAGCAACTGGAAGCATTGTATTGCCAAGCCCTGAAGACATAAAACTATGCGGACACATCTGGGAGGGAATAACAGAGAGTCAGTTCCAGACAAGCGGAGTGTAAGAAGTCCAACAAGGAGGACATGTTGAGAAGGGTGTTGGGTGGACAACTCTGGCCTTCAGCAGACATTCATTGGCTGAGATGTGACCTTCGGGTATGGTACTCAGCCCAGCTTGACATACCTCCTACAGCCATAGCTTGGACTTTTCCAGAAAGCAAAACACGGTGGTCAAGTAAAATCCTCAGCACCCTCCTGCTGCCCTCAAATCTGCACTGATCTTATTTCCAAGAAAAATAAGCATTCACCTTGCATTTTACTTAAGGGGACCCTCAACCAAAGAGCTTCTTGCCCAACCTCATATGGTAGATACTCTATTACAGAACTTCAGACAGACGGTAAGATGAAACTTGACAAACTGACATTGTAATTGATTGAATATGGTATCATTTCTCCAATATCTATAGCATATTTAATCATTTTTCCTGCTTTATCAGAAGGATACAATTTTGTTCTTTATGTCCTTGTAGGAGAATTTTTTTAAAGCCTGGGGAAAATCACAAGTAGCTGAGTGATCCAAAAGAGCCACACTCAATGCATCTAAATAACCTTGTCTTTGGTTAACAACAAATTGACGCCAGTGGAATTATCATATTTTAAACTTTGCCTATAAATGTAACATATGCATCCCCATGTGTCAGCATAGTCTGTGCTGAAAACAGTTCAATGAATGACAAGTTGATTGGCCCCAATTTGAAAAGCATAGTCTATAAAAACATAATTTGGGGGTGGCCCACATTATGACAGATTTCATATTCTGCTCACACACAGAACTGATTTGAACTGTTTGGGGAATGTTGATAGTCTGTGAATGCTTTCAGCAAAGAAAATTGGCCAGGTAGGAGAGGGAGGAAAAGAAAGAAATGGAATTAAAAACTGTGGGGAACTATTATCAGCCAGACTTTATTTGAGAGAAAATGATGGGGTAACAGACTGATTGATAATCATTGTCTTTACAACCCAATGAACAGCATGATATAGATGAGAAGAGTATCACTTTGGAAGTAGGAAAACCTTAGTGCAAATCCCAGCTTTGTCACTTACTGTGAGATGTCAAAAAAATTATGTCACTTCTCTGACCTTCGTTTTTTGCATTCATAAAACAAGGATAACAATAGATACTTTCTAGGTAGTTACAAAAATTAAAGTAGGTTTTATTTGTGTACACACACAGACACATACCCTGGCTTAGTTCTCATTTAACTCTACTATAAATAGCATATTAGGGAGAAGCCAATATGATGTGGAAGGTATCTGAACCACTCAGAAAGGTACACACCACAGTTTAGACGACCAAGAAAAAAACACAGGTCATTGCCACTAAGATGCCATGCAGGGTCTTATTGATTCAACTGGCTTAGAGACTTGAAAGAATAAACAGAACCCAGCATAGGTCTCCCTGTTCTGTCCATTATATATTATCAGTGACATAGGACCTTCTCCTGTGGTCTCCTCATTCATTTTAATGAGTTTATGTCAAAAGCTGTGGCCTTGTTGGTTAAAAGCCACCCAAAGAAATTATGATAGAAAATAAAATACAGTAGTGAGAACATATCTTAATTATTTGGGGAGTAGAAAGTATAAAGAACCTTTTAAAGATTTTTTCAATAATTTTCTATCAACATACATCTTGCACCATATTAAAGTGAAATAAGTGGTCTGCTCTGCAAACTGCTGACCTGTAGGAAGTCAAATCCCTTTAGTACTTTCATTTTCTTTAACCTGCTGTGAATAACAGTAAGGAGGAGAGCCAATTCCAGATCCTAGATCCCAAAATAAAAAGTCCAGGAAAATGGATGGCATATGGAGACTGGGGATTAAGTGGGAAAATGAGGCGGCAACAAAAATAAAAACCCTGGGGAGAGAGAAAGGAGGTGGGCCAAAAAATGAAGGAATCTTGCTTTCCAGTTTGATCCCACAGAGACGTTAACTTTTTAGTGAGAATGGTGCCTCTAATTTGCTCTCGATTATGGATTGGGTTTTTCAGATTTGCTCTAAGAGGAGAAATTCCATGGCTTTGTTAAAAGTAAAAGTGGATAGAGCAGCTCCTTTTCTATTGGATTTGCCATCAGAGCCAGATGAAGATAGAAAAAGTCACAAGTGAGGGGCTGGAGGGAGTAAGTGCCTGGCTTCTCGTCAAATGTTTTGTTTTGTACTAGTCTTCTCTTGCCTGACAAAATCACTTCAAGAAATATTAGCATCTATATTTGGGGAACTGAAGAAAGAAAACTAAACTACAGTTTTTGGGGTTTTGGTTTTTGTTTTTAATTCTGAGCTGCATAAGGCGAACCTCACTGGGGAAGGTGGGACGAATCCTGCAGGACAAGGAGAATGTCCATGTGACCTGTGCAATGGCACGTGCTAAGAGTAGATAAAAGCTGAAAGCACGTGCAGGCACACCTGGGGAGAGATGTCATGCAACAGGGTCAAGGTCAAGGACAAAAAGCGATGGTGCTAGTGCTGCAGGTTACGTGTGATCAGAGATGTTCAAAACCTGGTCTCCACGTGGAAAGGCTTCTATCTCTGGAGCATAACCTCAAGCGGCCTCCTGCCTGCAGAATGGAAAGATGGGCCTCTCATATGACCTTAGAGGGCAATTTTTGCCCTTGGTGCACTTTTCCTTGGTGTCCTCTTTTTCCATCTCTTTTTGTCCTAAGAAGACAAAGTCAAAGATAAGCTCACATATAAAGTGAGAGGAAAGGAGCCATATTTAGCAGAGGTCCCATACCAGAGAGATAAAAACAATCCTTATAACTTGCAGGTACAGCTCCCGGGGGCTCTCTCTACACTGGAGCAACCCCTGAGGGATGTGGGAGAGGCAATTAGAATCACCTGGGAGTATATCTCTTAGCAAGGAAGGGGAGGTGTACTTTTCACCTACCAAAATGACCACACACACATTTCTGGGCTTTCCATATTGTCTACCACAATCATATTATTTCAACATCACAAAGCTACAATAAGTGCTATGAAATGAAGACGAGCTAAAACACTTAAAACCTAAAGTATAGGTACTTATTCAGCTAATCTCACTCCACAGTTTTTCAGGTTAGTATCTGTCCCACTGCTTCTGAGCTTTGAACCAGTCAACAAATAAATACCATGCATAGTTCTTTGTGAAATATTCATTTATTACCATTGGCTTCTGGAGCAGATACAACCTATCTTAATACTAATACATCTCTTACTATGAATCAGTTGAAAGCACTATATAGTTGCTTTTGTTTTTTTCCTCTTTAAGGAAATCTTAAAAACAATTTTTTGAGTTTAAAGATGTACAAGTGGGTATACACCCCAAAGAATTGAAAGCAATTTCTCCAAGAGATATTTGTTCACCCATGTTCATAGCAACACTATTTACAATTGCCAAAGAGTGGAAGCAACATAAATTTCCAGCAGGAGATGATTGGATAAACAAAACATGATATACCCATAAATGCAATATTATGCAACCTTAAAAAGGAAGAAAATTCTGACATATGCTACAACATGGATGAATCTTGAGGACATTATGCTAATGTCCTCAAGAATAAGTCACAAATAAGCCAGTCACAAAAAGACAAATACTGTGTGATTACAGTCTTATGAGGTATCTAAAGTAGTTAAATTTATAGAGACAGAAAGTAGAATAGTGATTTTCAGAAGCTAGGGGGAAGAGAGGATGGAGAATTATTGTTGAATTACCAAAATAAGTCAAAGTATTTACCCAGTCCTACAATACAATGGTTCAGTATTTTACAGTAAGAAGTCTCCAAGGAAACCCCAATATTGAAGTCCCAGATGCAATACTGAAGAAAGAAAACCTTAAAAGAGAAGATAAAACAGAGGAAAAATATGAAGACTAATGAGTATAGTATTTCAGTTTTGCAAGATGAAAAGACTTCTGAAGGTTCATTGCACAACAATGTGAATCTACTTAACCTTAGTGAACTGTACGCTTAAAAATGGTTGAGATTAGGGCCTCTGCCCGGCCCTGGAGCCAGAATGGGACGTGCTACTCAAGAGGGTTCTAGACTAGCGATTCCATCTGGTGTTGGACCCCTGTCAGGGTCCGGGTCAGGGGTCCAAGATGCTGAACGTCCCTTCCCAGCCTTTCCCGACCCCCAGCTCGCAGCAGCGCGTCACCTCCGGGGGGGCGTAGCAAGGTGCCTCTAAAACAGGGCAGAAGTCTTATGGATTGGATTCGACTGACCAAAAGTGGAAAGGACCTAACGGGATTAAAAGGCAGACTATTTGAAATAACTGAAGAAGAACTTAAAAAACACAACAAAAAAGATGATTGTTGGATATGCATAAGAGGGTGTGTTTATAATGTCAGCTCGTATATGGAGTATCATCCTGGTGGAGAAGATGAACTAATGAGAGCAGCAGGATCCCACGGTACTGACCTTTTTGATCAGGTTCATCACTGGGTCAATTATGAATCCATGCTGAAAGAATGCCTGGTTGGCAAAATGGCAGTTAAACCTGCTATTTCTAAAGGCATGCTTCCCAAGAGCCAAGTGACAGATATCCTTACCAAAGAAGGCCCTATTTCTCCAAGCTATGACTGGTTCCAAACAGAGTCTTTAGTCACCATTATCATATATACTAAACAGAAGGGTATGAATTTAGACTCAGTAATAGTTGATTACCAGGATGATTCCTTCTAGAACCGAAACAATAATCAAGGATCATTTGTATCTTATACATATGGAGCTATTTCGTGAGATTCAAGATTTTCCTGTGCGGGTTGTTGCGAATGTGGGAACAATAGAGATTGACCTAAAGAAAAAGGAGCATACCTCTTGGAAACATCTTGGTCATGCCCTGGAGAATCATAATTCACTTATTCCAAGGAAAGACACAGGTTTGTACTACAGAAAGTGCCAGTTAATTTCCAAGCAAGATGTTACTCATGATACGAAGCTTTTCTGCTTGATGCTGCCACCAAGCTCTTACCTTCATGTGCCCATCGGGCAACATGTTTACTTCAAGCTAACTATTGCAGGTACTGACATAGTGAAACCATATACACCTGTATCTCATTCCTTACTCTCTGAGTTAACGGAACCAGTTCTTCCCAACAATAAGTACATCTACTTTCTCATCAAAATCTATCCTGCTGGACTCTTTACACCAGAGCTTGATCATCTTCAGATTGGAGATTTTGTTTCCATAAGCAGTCCTGAGGGCAATTTTAAAATAGCCCAGTTCCAAGAATTAGAATTTTATTGGCAGCTGGAACAGGCTTCACACCAATGGTTAAAATACTGAATTATGCTTTGACTAATATACCAGTCTCAGGAAAGGGAAGCTGATGTTCTTCAATAAAACAGAGGATGATATAATTTGGAGAAGCCAATTGGAGAACTTAGCATTTAAAGATAAAAGATATGACGTTGAATTTGTTCTGTCAGCACCTACATCTGAATGGACTGGCAAACAGGGACACATTTCACCAGCTCTTCTTTCTGAATTTTTGAAAAGAAGTTTAGACAAATCCAAAGTCCTCATCTGCATTTGTGGACCAACGCCATTTACAGAGCAAGGAATAAGGTTGCTGCATGATCTTAACTTTTCCAAAGATGAGATCCATAGTTTCACAGCGTAACGAAGAGCTGTCATTGTCCTTTATTCAACAGTTTTATCTAAATTTGTGATTGCTTAGGGTTTTTGAAAACCACATTTTTGTATATACAAATGTTCCTTCAGCAAAGATAACTTGTTGACTTTATTTTATATCATAACTTATTTTACTACCCATATTTGACCAGGAAATTCAGTTATGGCAACAAATGCATACAGGATTGTTTGTAAGAATCACTAAATTTCTTACCATTTAATCTGTATCATTGTTCTATGATGAGCTGTTGTATTTTATGACATGATAAAATAAATGATCATTTTGATCACGTTTCTATGCTATAAAATGTTTTAGCAATACAGATTAAATTTTACATTGCACTCAGGAAGTGATCATCTTTGTCCTTGTTATTACTATTAAAACACGGAATGTTACAACTTAAAAAAAATGGTTGAGATTATAAATTTTATATTATGTGTATTTTACCACAGTAAAAAATAAAAATAAATAAATATAATGTACAGAGTATGAGCTATTAATCTATTAGATGAAAATGACTTTGAGAAAGAAGTGAAATTTCAGCAGGTAATCCTTCACAAAGAGTGGGATTGGGGGCTGGAAACCTTGGGAAGGGATTTAGAGGTAAAGGACGCAGCATTCAGAAATCTGTTAGGTCTCCCTAATAAGACAAATGTTCATCTGACACCCTACAAAATCTTTACAACGTTATTGATTATATTCCTCCACACTGTCTTTCATATCCCCATGGCTATATTGTGGCTGCCAATTTGTGCTTTCTAATCCACTCACTTTCTCCCTCATCCCATGACAGTGTAGAGGCTTGACCACTGCACTGCATACGTAAAGCTGAAGCTGAATAATATTGAATGTCAACTATAGTTTAATATATGTATAGTCACAGAATATGGAATACAGCATAGGGAATTAAGTCAATGGAATTGTAACAGCTGTATACAATGTCAGAGGGGTAATAGATTGGGGGAGGGGAGTTATCACTTTGTGAGGGGTGTAAATGTCTAACTATTACATTGTTTTGTACACCTGAAACTAATAAAAAAAATGTTTTCTCCAAGAGAGAAAGAAAGAAAGAAAGAAAGAAAGAGAAAGAAAGAAAGAAAGAAAGAAAGAGAAAGAAAGAAAGAAAGAAAGAAAGAAAGAAAGAAAGAAAGAAAGAAAGAAAGAAGAAAGAAAGTCAATTAGGAATCCATTGGCATGCTCCCAGTGGATTCCTAACATATTGAGGAATGACACTAAGAATAATGTATATGTACTTATGGCAGAATGCTGGATAGGTGCAGAAGGTGGGAGACAATGTATATATGAGAGTGAGGGTCTTGAAGCTAAGGGGATGGATTTGGGCATAGATGGACATGAAGGGTAATAGCGAGCCACCATAGGGGTTTGATGAGAGAGGTGACACTGTCAGAGCAGCAGGTGAGAAAAATGAATTTGGCAGCTGCATGAAGGATTGACTGCAGGGGAGCCATGCTAGAAGCGGGGAAGCCGGTGAGGAATGGGTTGTGATTATTGGTCTTGGAACATGAGCATTTCCTTGCCATTAAATTGATCTTACCCACAATAAGTCACAGTATTTACTCCACCCTACAATACAACGGCTCAGTATTTTACAGTAAGAAGTCTCCAAGGAAACCCCAATATTGAAGTTCCAGATGCAAAAGGAAAATATTAAAGAAAGAAAGCCTTAAAAGAGGGAAAATATGAAGACTAACTACATATCAGGGAAAGAACTTACTAAACCGAGAGATCTGTATTAGAGAACTAGCATTCTTTTCTTCAAAAATTGCTGGACTATTTAACTCTAGCAAAAGGCAGTTTATCAACATTTCACACATTGATGAGCATTTCTTCCCAAGACTGTTAAATAACCCAAAACTCCAGTAAGACAGAACAGTGTGCACATACACACAGAAAAAGCACAGAAGGAAGTACCAAACATCTTACAGAACAGAAAGGATCCCATTCCCAGGGGAGCATAGGGTACGAGTGAGTTAGAAGAAGAGGAAAACATGTGCGTGTGCAAGCATGTGTGTGTGTGTGTGTGTGTGTGCATTTGTGAGCACGCACAGGGCCAGTAGGTGCATATGGTGGGAAATATAGGATAGTGCCAAACAGACCCAAGGAGAATGTGGCAAGCCTGACTTACACAGAGACTTTATTGTCAAAAATATTTGCGGGCAAAAACAAGCTCATGAAAGAGCATGAATGTGGCGAAAACTAAACCTATATTTAAACCCCAGTTCAGAACACTCTTTTGTGCCTTGGACAGTTAACTGAACCTCATGAAGTTTCAATAAATACATGTCTGAAACAAGGTGATCATACTTAATGAAAGTGCGGAGAGACAGAAATAATAGAGTGCCTGAAATAATGCCTGACACATAATAGGTACTGAAAATAATAACACTGTAATGAAAATAGGATTGTATTATTTATGCATGTATATAGAAAATATTGTTTCAAGCAAATTTACTTCCTCACCTACCTTTACAACAACATACGTTTACTGAGCACCTATTATATGCCAAACGCTAGGTACTAAAAGGATATGGCAGGGTCTGCCTTTCAGAGCAAACGTAGGTTGATATATTTTTGTATTACCTCTCCAGAGTCTCATATATTGATATCAAGAAGGTCAAGTGCACAGGTGAAAATCCCAGTTGATAGAGGATGGGAGACCCAGGTCAACGTGCTGGTCAGCCTGTGGAAATGCAGCATTGCCCCCAGCTGGAAAGACTTGATGACCAAGGGGTCTTACATTTCCCATCAGAGACAGGCCCTGCCCAGCCTCCCAACACCCCCCTCCACCGAGTGCTCAGCCATAGTACTTCAGAAAGTTAGAAAGGAGGGGAAGAGCAGCGTGAATAAGTGTGTCATTGATGAGGTCAGAAGTGGCCAGCTGACCCAGGGAGGAAGGACATTTTGTGGTTGTCCCTTTGCAGACACAAGCATCCCAAACCCACAGGTAATCCTAGCAAAAGTGTGCTATTGTCAGAACAAGAGCCTCAATGTGAAGAATGAGTGAGTCTCCTCACCCCCACAGGCCAGCCCACATCACTGCTTTGATGTCTTGCAAACAGATAGTCAGCAACCTCTAGTGCAGAGGTTCTCAACCTTTCACAGGGGTCACCTAAGACCATCATAAAACACATATTTTCGATGGTCTTAGGAACCGAGACACCGCTCCTCTATCCGTCTCCAGGCCCACATGCAGATACGCCCACATACGAGTACCCGGCGACCCCCGTGAAAGGGTCGTTCGACCCCCAAAGGGGACGCAACCCACAGGTTGAGAACCGCTGCTCTAGTGCCCTCCAATATGGACCATTTCCATTCAGCCAACTATGTTCATGTCCCTCAGCTACACCTGAATACCCCATCATGTCAGATGGGGTGAAGTAGAAGATCACAGAAGTAGAAGATCAACATTGAATACATAAAATGTCACATGGTACTGCTCAGGGGACATTAACATTAGGTGGTTTATTAAGAGAAGTCATATAGGGCCGGCCGAGTGGCCCAGTTGGTTAAGAGCTCACTCAAGAGTTTGAGCTCTGAGCAACAGGGTCCCCGGTTTGATTAACGGCCCGAGCTGAGCTGCCACGGAGCTGCCAACAGGTGGCAGGATGGCTCAGCTAAAAAATAAAAAAATTTAAAAAAGAGAAGTCATATAAGGATGGTGAGGTTTTAAGTAGGCCTCAAAAGAAAAGTACTCATAGACAAGGGAGAGAAATTGAGTGGCCACAGGAAGATCAGTGAGTTTATATGGAGGAGGGAGCAGAAGAGTAGATAAGGAGCCAGTTCTCAAAGCTATATAACACCATGCTCACTCTGTAGAGAGTGAAGTTCTTTTTTTTTAATTAAAATTTATTGGGGTGACAATGGTTAGTAAAATTATATAGGTTTCAAGTGTGAAATTCTGTATGTAATACATCTATATATCACATTGTGTGTTCACACCCAAAGTCAGTTCTTCTATCACCGTATATTTGACCCCATTTACCTTCACCTACCAGTGGGGTTCTTTTTTTGAGTTGAGTATCATCATGCAGAAAATGGAATTTGAGTAATATTCACTGGGCAATACCAATTCAAGTTACCCCAAAGGAATTTTTCTTCTTGTCCATCCCCATTTTATATCCTTTTCTGCTGAATTCATATCGCCCTTAATAACACCACCACTTCCGCGTACCAGTTACCCTACAGAGAAACTTGGAAGTCACCCTAACTTTTCCTTGTTCCTGATATTGATATATATGCAGATACTAAGTACTGTCTGTACTGCCTTCTCTAAATATGTTTCAAGATCCTCTTTTTTCCATCCCTGCTAGCACCTCTATAATTCAGACCCTCATCATCTCTTGGTCATCTTTGCCTCAAATTTAATGCCCTTCGTTTTATCCTTTGCATTGTTACTATGCTGATTGTTCTCAAATTAAAATATAACCATGCAACCACCTACTTACACCAATTTATCAACTCCCCGTTGCTTTCATAAGAAAGTATAAGACCCTACATGAGCTAATACGTACTTACATCCCCAGCTCACCTACCATTCCCCTTTCTAAACCACTTGTGATCTAGTCTTATTAAACTACTTGCTGCCCCTTGTCCCTAGAATGGGCCAGGCTGTTTCACACCTCAGGACCTTTGCATGTGCTGTTCCATCTTCTTGGACCACCATTCTATTCTCTGCATGTCCTTCATTCACCTAGTACTTACTTATTTCTGCAGACAGGAATCCAGGAACAAGCATTACCTCTTACAGGAAGCTCCCCTAGCAGCTCAGGCTGATTTTAGAACTCTCTTCTCTCTCCATGGTTCATTCTGCTACCTTCATTATAGCACACATCATATTGGGTGAACTGGGGACTTTCTGTTTTACCCCACTGGACCTTTTTTTCCAGCCCTGTGTCCCCAGCACCTATTAGAGTGCTGGCTTCATGGCAGATTTTTAATAATTGAGTTGCACTTAATATTAGAGGAATATTCATAAGTGATAAAAATCTGTTCCACACAGAAAGAAAGCTTGGAACTCTCAAGAGCTTATAACCTGAGCATCCCTCCAAATGGAAACTTCCAAAAGCAAAATGGAGCCATAACCTGGAGAGAAGTTTCATTGAAGCCCAGGTGATTTGGCAATTGTATACAACCACTTGTAGGGTTAGCTTATAAAGGTAGAAATATTTATGTGCCTACATATATGTGAGTTCACTTTATTCTGATTTTACTCTGTCTTAGTGGGATTAGCATGGCCCTAGTATTTCAGTTTGGCAAATATGAAGGAATTGAAGTTCTCTTGCAGATACCCCAAGATGTCTGCTCAGTACCTTTCATCTGGCCAAATTAGTGCCCCATTGAGCCTTCATTCCCACCTCTGCCACCAAAAGTCCTTAGCATCCTTGGATGTGGAAGTATACCAGAATGTCAGGATAGATCTTCTCCTACCAGGCAGGGCTCCGAACCCTTCTGCTATTTTACAGAGCCAAAGTGCTCCCTGCATTGACTCAAGTACTTCAAAGGAACCCAGAAAGACAAGTGGAGGGCAAACATAGCACAAATATGCACCTGTAAAAATAGCCCTGTGATAACAGCCGCCCATGAGCTAGGTGGGAGCAGTAACAGATGGCTACGTCTGTCTCATTTTCCAATCCCTGAGGTTGTACTTCTCTGCTTCCTTTCCATCTCTTTTCCTGGAACATTGTTTTGGCAGACTGTGGGTCCCTTGGAATCAACAGTATCCTTCAAAGTCATTCCAGAATGGTACAGCAATCAAGGCCAACCCACATGCCCCCCAGAATCAGAAACCCAGAGTAATAAACATGAGTCATGCCCAAAATACATCAGTAACCTTGTCAGGGCATTCCTGCATTTTAGAAAAGCACATTAGTTGATCAATGTCCCTTTTTAAAAGTAAAGACAGAGGAAATTGGGCTCAGATAAAAGTCAAGAGACATTTAGGCGATGCTACTTGCTGATTGCTAGCCGCGTGTCTGGGCACACACAGGCCATGCTGTCCTCATGTCTGCTGTCTGCCCTTCTCTAGGGCACCGCCTGTGGCCAATCAGCTTCCTCAGTTAGAAAAGAGTCTGGAATTTTAGCTAAATATTGACTAATGCTGATCCTTCTAATAGATATTCCCCAGAACAGACTACCAGTGTCCTGGCCATCATTAACGCTTGTAAATATTTTATAATGATTTTAAAAATGTAAAACACAATGTTTTCAAAATCACTCAAACTTATTTTTGAATTCTATTTTCATAGCATCCTCTGCAAACTTCATGAGCCCAGTAATTCAAAGAGATTATATCTTAAAGTTTTATGCAAGTGAAATATTTAATATATTTCTCAATATTTAATTTTTCTTACCATATAAGGAAAGAAAATGCACTTAGTTTTTTCACCAAACCCCATGTTGATGCCCCCAAATGCCCTTCAGGGGACCCTAGTGTTCCATACAAACATCATCGCTCTCTATAAGTACCAGGAGTGAACAAATTTGGGGGTAACATGCCAAGAAAAACGGGCTTAACCTATCAAACATTTTTTGAGCATGAGCATTTATTAAACATTGTACTAGGTCCTCTGTGGAATATCATATTGATAAGGGTGTCATCCCTGCCCTCATATTTCTTTCTATCTAATGAGAGAGAGAAACAACTAACTCTGATACCTAGCGGGGTGCAAGGAGTAGGGGTGTACTTACAGAGCACTGACAGTATGCTGATAGCATCATATTCTTCTTTTCACTTAAAGCCCACCACAGTCCTCTGATCTGGATATTATCAACTTTCCAAAGGCGGAAAAATTGAGGCTCAGAGAGGTTAAGTGACTTATCCAAGGTCACACAGAGTAAATCATTGATTCTCCATGAGCCCAGGTCTGTCTGACTTTATGTAGCCCATGTTCTTTCACTGAGCAAAACAATGTTTATTCTCAATAGAAGTAGTAACATGCTGGGTTGACTAAGCAAGAAGAAGTTCATTCCAACGGGGTTGCTGGAGAGGGCATAGGTATCACAAAGGACTTCATGGAGGAGGTGGCATTTGAGCTGAGACTTGAAGGAGTATGAATTCAATAGGAAATTCATAGGGAAGAAAATGTCAGACTAACGACATTGAAGGAATGTGAGCTTCTTAATTCATTCATTCAACACAACTTATTTAGCACATATGATGTGCTGAAGTCAGTGCCAGATGCTGAGAAAACAGATATAAGCAAGATAAGCAAATGCCTTCCTTCAAGGCACTGGGGTTCTAATGGAGGAAAAAGGCCTAAACAAACACTATAAAAATTATGGATGCTGTAATTGTGGCTATAAAGTTTGCACAGCATCAGGTTGAGAGTGATGATGGAGGCAGGGAGAGGAAGGGACTATTCTAAGTAAAGTGATCAGGGAGGGCTCCCTGGATCATGGACATTTGAACAGGATGCTGAATGGAATGAGGAGCAAGCTGTGTGGACGTCTACAAGAGGAGACCTCCAGGCAGAGGCCATGAGAAGGGAATGAACTTGGTATAATCTAAGGATTCCAGTATGGCGAAAGCAGCCTGACCAAGGTGGACGTGGTAGGAGATAAGGCAGATATATGGGCAGGGGCTGACCCCCAAAAGCCTTTGGATTTGTCTCAGAGTGATGAAAAGCTCCAACAGGGTTTTGAGTAGGAGCACGACATAATGTGATACATTTTAAGGAGATTCCTTTCGTAGCTGAGTGGAAAATTGACTATGGAAGCAAGAGGAGAACAGGAAGGTGATTTACAAGGCTATAGAAACCCAGGTAAAAAAAAATTATGATAACCTGGAAAAGGTGCAAGCAGGGGAAGTGGTCAGCTTTGAAGTACATTTGGATGGTAGGTCCTACCATGTTCCTGGTCTGTTGAGGAAGAAAAGTTGGTAAGAGCTTAGGATGAAGAATGGATTCTACACCTCCAAGATGAAAAGATTGACAGTGACAGGGCCCCATGGAAGAGAGGAGTGATCAGAAGGTGCTGTGGAGGAGTAAAGGTCTGCAAGTTACTTGGGGAACAAGAAGGACCCCTACCCAAAGAGAGTGTCCACTTGAGAGGGAAGGTTTCATTGAGAGCCAGGAAATGGGTGAAGCATCTGGGACCAGGTGGAGGGTATATATGAAGTTGTTTGCAATTGAGTAGAGGTTCTGAAGAGTATGGTGGAAAAGGTCAGGTGGGAACAATTACATCTGGCTCAGGAAAAAGGAAACACAGAGCCACAAGGGGTTGGGATTTTGGAAAGGATGGTGACTGGAGGAGCATTTTGCAGTTTGAATAAAAACATGGATGAAGTTATAGGGAAAATAACTGGCCTAAAAATGTCCACAGAACTGGACCTGGAATTCTCTGATGGATTGAGGTTGCTGGTGGATTGAAAGATTTGGATCTCTCTGGAGCAAGCAAGCTGCTCCTGGGAATCCTAGACCAGGTGGGCTGGCAACAAGATTGTTTGGTTCCAAGGAGCCTCACCAAGTGCTAGAAATAGCATTAGCTCCAGATGGATGGGAGGCCTTTCTGGATGGAATCCTTCACAACTTGTCTTAACTGTGACTCCGAGGGAAAAAATGGGAAAATGGCGTCATTGATTTTAAAGTAACTCTAGGTGAGAAATTTGCCTATACTTTGTTTCCTTGTTCTCAACTCCTACTCACTTCTCAGTCCACAGAGATCTAATTTCCACCCATTTCATTTCATCAAAAAAGCTCTGTTCAAGTTCATTAGTGGCCTCCACACTGTCTGATCAAACAGGCATTTTTCAGCCCTCACCTACCTGACATCTCAGTCCTACTGACCAACACTTCTTCCTGAAACACTTTCTTCCTTTGGATTTCCACAGTAATACTGATTGTGCTCCTACCCCTCTGGCCACTCATTTGTTATGTTTCTAAAATCCTCTTTTACTTACTTAACCTTTAAAATGTTGGAGTTCCTTAATCTTGATTGTAGCCTCTCTACCCTTCTCATTTTATCTCCTCTCTATAGGCCATCTTGTTCAGATCCATGGTTCCAACTGCCTGGTCTAATGGAGGCCTGTGAAAAATGCTATGGTGGTGTTCAGGGTTTTGCATGACTAAGTCATGCGGGAGGCTGCTTGAGTTGGGTCATTCTACCTAGGTGAAAAATGTAGACTTAGGGTGAATAATGAAGCCCAAGGAGAGTATACGTAGAGGGAGAAAAGAGAGTCAAAGCTAGTACGCTGAGAAAAAACTATTTTACTGGATTGGAAGATGAATAGGCACCATTAAATAAAAGTAATTGCTGTTATCATTCATCATGATTACTTTATTCTACAAGTTAAATGCTTGTCTGTACATCTCAAGACTTGTATTTATTACTTATGTGTTAACTTTTTATTAATATTTTCTACATTTCACCCATCTCCTTCATCCAAAATATTCATGCTTACCTTTCACTCAGCATACCACCAGGCTTTGACTCATCAATTATATCCATCAACAGTAATTCTTATTGACTGCCTTTAGGATGTATGGTGATATTTAAAGCACTGTAATCCGTCTTTATCCTCAGAGATTTTGATGGAGTATTGCAATAATCCTACAACTTGTCAGCTTTTCCATCAGCATCAATTAGAAAAGACACAAAGGAACCATATGCTTAATCAATTATTTTATCAAGGTAACAAGTATAGAAGCATCACTTGCAAGCAATCAACAATCATTATTGCATGCAACCAACAGGAGTATGTTCTACTTTCCAAAAATCCACAATATAGCCGACTCTCGTGTATACACAAGGCAGTTATCTCCTGTATCTCATGGCATCCCTGCTGTTAAGCTTATTGATCTACTCTAATGAATTACCTGCCTTATTGACATCTGCACTCTTCAATTCCAAAGTTAACCACATATTTCCTTGATAGTCCACCTCTCCATTTCTATTTATTTACAGACTCCTTGAAGAGACAATCCACTATTAAGGGAATAACACTCACCTTGGGACCAGAAAGCGTTCGTCCAAGCTCTGACTTGTAATTCATTCAATAATGCACAAAATCTCATTTTCCTCATCTCTTTATCTATGTGAATAATTTTATAAGCCTTCCTCACCTCCCCAGAAAAGGCAGGTGGTAAGAGTATTACAATTAGGAAAAGTTTTGGAAACCCAAATACAGTTTGAGAGTCATCTGTTCTCGGTAGCTTCATAACGTGGACTGCTTCACAGCTTCACAGTGTGGACTTCACAGCGTGGACTCACGGCAGCCACCATTTATTTATTACAAGTGTATTTGCAGAACATTAGACACACCTAGCTTCAGGTTTAAACCTGTAGATGTGTTCCATCCAAATGGATCCTCATAACTGCCCTGGGAGATGAAGGAAGGGGCTATTGTTTCCACTTTGCAAATGAGGAAAGAGAGGATCAAAGCTTAGTAAACTGACCAAGACCCACAGCTAGAAAAGGGCCAAACCAGAGCTTAATTTTTCAAATTTTTTAATTCCTAGTTGCACACCTTACAACGCCTTTAACGAGAAGGAAGAAAGCAGTGTGTAAATCCTTCCTCGGTGCAAGGAATGACGATTTAATAACCTGAGAGAGTTAATGCACCTCCAAAATGATTCATTTCTCCCCTACTTATGCTGAGTCAGGTTTATTCAAAATTCTCATAAATTGATTCACAACAATGAGAAGAAGGCTCCTGAAGCTTTACCTATACAACAAAAATAATAATACTTAGCATTTACATGTAACTTCACATTTTGTTGATATTGACAGTAAGTAATGAAGAACTTATTTCATAGATGACTAGTATAATTATTTCACAACACAAAACACCTAGACAGGCTTCCTTTTTATTGGACAGAAACATTCTAAAGATTAGTTTAACAATATCATTTTAAACCTGCAGAGCTCTGAGCCTCTTTCTTGTGGGACACATTGTCGAAGTCTTGCGCATTTAATTTACAATGAGCTTTGATAAATGGTTCTCTTTAGCTGTCTCACGTGATAGAGGACATGCACACATGCTGAAACTTAGCTGTAGACAGGCACTATACAGTGCATTCCAGTCATTTCCAGCTTGGGACACAGAAGACTTCAAACTCATGATAATTAAATGTTGACAATCTCTTTGACCCAGTGAAATGAAATGCTATTGAGCTAGCTTAAATTCTTCTCAAGTTTTCAGGGACAGAGAGTGATTCCAAAGCAGCTATTATAGGTATTTGTCTGCATGAGTAAGACATTACATAGCCTGACATAACTGTGATGCTTGCAAGGTGAAAGATGGGTTTCAGACAAGAGGATTTGTATGCGCAAAGTGGTATGGACCAAGAGAGCCACACTAGTAAGCTCTCTACACATGACTTTGCCAGGTCTTGGCTTGGCTGCACTAGCTGGTTTTTACAAGTATTCAGATCATCAACAAATGAAATATAAGACCCAAGACCATCGTTTTAATTACAAAATACCTCTCCCTCCTCCACAATCAGACTTCTACTCATTTCAGCACTGAAAAAAAAAAGAAATGTCATCACAATTCCTACTAGCTTGCTTCTGTTTCCGCTTCAATAGATATCCTGTAGACGGGAAGTCACAAAACGACTTTGAATCCCATCAAGTTGCCTCCACCCCAAAACAGCTGCAATGCTTATCTAATTAAACCCCAGCGCCAAACTGTGAGCTTCTGCATCAATCATTAATATTGTATTTTGGATCACTTTAAATTCTGACTGAGGTTACGTGGCTCCCTGCACACTGGTCTCCAAAGGAGATTTTTCAAATAATCTTTAAGCGGCATTGAAAAAATAAAACAAGCTGCCTGCTGTTCGACGAGAGTTCCACTACCCTGCTGAACCCTGATTAGCTGCTAATACTAATTGAGAGATGAATATTGCTTATTCCAAAATGCTAAAGATTTGCTTCATTATTATGAAAAGAAAAATGCAGTTCTCCTTGCCTCAAAAATGTGGCTTCTTGCCCAAATTTTAAACGGCGCCGAAAGAATGGTGGTTTCGGGGTCTCGCTTCTACAGTTTGCAGAGTCATTTATACGGAATCACTTCTTTTCTCTGGGGGGCCATCCAGAAGCTAGTGAACTGTGATCTCCACATGGGATTTGCACATTCATACCCTACATCTGGAACGGGTAAATGCTCTTCACAGAGATCTGATGGCCCAGAAATATTTATGTAAATTTCTGTCCTGCTAAGGCACGTGTTGATGCATTTGGGTTCAAGCTCATAAACCAAGAGAAACGGTTTCCTACATCGCTATTCTAACAGACTAACGCCAACAGTCCAAGCCAAATGGGACAATTTAGACAAAGAGAGACTGGCAAAAGCCAAATGAATGTCTGCTTCCTCCTAGCATTCTAGGAAAAATACCAAGCAGCTGTGCCAAAGCACACGGCTCTTCTTTGTTTGGAAAAATACTGACCTACTCAAAACCAGGGGATACAGTCAGCACCAGGTTCAGTAAATATGTATGCAAGATAGACTTCCTAACAAAGAACAATCGACTGCAGGAACACAACACTCACCAAGCTCAGCATAAATCCTGCTAAAAAATCATAAGGAAATAGGACACAGGGTGGGACCCATGAAGTTCTCATTCCCATAAGCTGAGACTGGCTGGGCCCTTGCCAGGTTATTGCTGGCACTCAGCCACATCAACTACGGAGTGATGGGGAGTCTCAGAGAATACAAGTAAGAGAAGGAGGATGAGTCAAGAGTGACACAAATATAAAAGAAAAAGAAGAAGTCCTGGGATGGCTTACTGCAGAGAAGAGCAAGCTAAAAGATTTAGGAACCATCTGAAAGCGCATATGAAAGATCCTCATGAAGGGAGTAATCAGGGGTGTCTCCCAAGTCTAATGAACAAGTCAGAACAGATCAGGGGGTGGGGGTTAGCACTGTGCTCATTTAGCTAAGCTGAAACTACATTTCCCGGAATTCGTGTGTGTGTGTGTGTGTGTGTGTGTGTGTGTGTGTGTGTGTGTGTGTGTGTGTGATTGTAAAGGCAGGGCAAGAGACATTTTGCAGGCAATTTGGAAGAAGAAAGTGAAGTAGCAGCCATATTGCTTTTTAGTCTTTGATGGTCAGAGCAGGGCTGGAAGCTCTGTTGCAGCCTCTGACATTACCGATCTGCCTGTTTACCTTGTTGACCTGCAGCAACTCGAGCTCCTGCTGAATCCCTACCTTTACTTCTGTACCTCTGAGGCCAGGAGAGTGTTTAGCTCATTGACAAAGGGTGCCAGGGACTTCTGGTGGAGGTTAAAGGCGATGAAAGACAGATTCCAGTCAATCCTCTTGGATTCCAACTAGTACCCAAAGCTCCTGGTTCATCCTTGCTTTCCCCACTTCATATCCAGCTTCCCTCCCAGCCCCTAATCTCCCACACACTCCTATCAGTGGGGCCTCATCAACCACACTCAGAAGGAAAAGTAATTTTTTTTTGGTTTAACTACAACATCCTAGATAACTTATCATGCAGCTCTGTAGGGATTGGTACTCAGGTGTGGGTGCTACAATACTTTGTAGTAAACCGTCTCTGATCTGTAGACCTCATATATTTTTCCTGTCAGAATATAATATATATATATGGCAGGCTAACCTGTTTACTTGTAAAGTAGGGTAAAATCTCACACCCTTCCCAGTTTCAGACTTAGCCCTTTTTACATAGATTCCTACCATTTCCACATCCATTCTTTGATCATAAGACTTATTCCAAAAGAGGAATTCTTCTGATTCCTCTACTTCCTAAGCAAAGTAAATCAAGAATATGCTTTTCCTGGAATTAGCTGCTCAGAGATGTCTGGAAAGTGGAGGACTGCTATCAGTGTTTGACCTTCCCTCTGTACCATTTCTACAATCCACATGAGGAAAGAACCCTCTGTGTCTTTTTTCAAGAAAGCTCTTCTGCAGTACCCTATAGAAAAATATCGTTCCTCACTAAGCATTCTGCATTAACACACAGAGCGCCCAGAGTGAGGATCAATGGACTCTGAATCCAGCTTCATTACCTACCAGCTCAGTAATGTCGAGCAAGTCATGTCACATTTCTGAGCTCCAGTTTCCTCACATGAAAGCTTGAGATAATGCTGCTGGCTCTGCCTACCTTACAGGGTGTGGACATCAAATGAATTGATGTATGTGCAAATGGTGCATAAATATGAAGGTCTATAGGACCCAACACAGTCCAGCCGAGAAAAATGTTGATTTAGTTAAGCCATAAGTAGGGAATCTCAACCTAATTATCATTGGTATACCTGATGTCTGTATGCCAGGAATGAGCTTCTCAACTGTGACAGGTCCCGCCCTTTTGCCTCCTCTTTTCAAGAGTCTACCTATTTTCCTGTCTATTACTCTAGTTTTCCCCCACTATAGGACAGAACCTAACCTTGAACCTCAGCTAGCATGATTAGGGCCTTCAGACTCTGCTAGTTCTCATCAGTCCTTGCTGTAGAGGACTGGATTCTGCTCTCAGTATCCCCTAGCTACTTGATGAGTTATTTTCCATGAAGAGACAAATTACCTTAGGTTATAATACAATATTATATACCTTCCTTACTTTCATTTTGCTGTCTGGCCTATCTCCATTATAATCATGGTTCCCTACTGCTGAATTAGACCCCCAACTTCTCTTCTGATATCAAAAAGACTTCCTAATAAAGAACAATCAACTGCAGAAACACAACACATACCTAGGTCAGCATTAATACTGCTTAAAAATCATAAGGAAATAGGGCACAGTGTGGGAACCATGAGGTTCTCATTCCCATAAGCCGAGACTGACTGGGCCTTTGCCAGGTTATGGCCTGACACTCAGCCACATCAGCCACAGTCTGGAATCTGTGTTGGTCTCTTGATTGTCTCTTGTAATTTGGAAAGTTGTTTTTGATTCTCAGTTGAACACTGGATCTTGGACTACCCAACTGTCTTTTATGGGTCAGCATTAGAGGTAATACCCTGTCTCGCTTTCCAGCTGCACTTTCCAATGATGCTAATGTTCCCAATTCTTTGCCTATTCCTATATTCTCACCTTTTAATGAGCAAGGTATTATTCCTTACCCCTGGACTTGACCAGGGAACTTACTGTGGCCAATGGGATGTTTGCCATTGTAACAGAATCTTGAAAAGCACTTGCACTTTGGTGTTTGCTGACTCTTGGGCACGGCCATGACCATGAGAGTTTAACCAGGCTATCCTGCTGGTAGACAGGAGACTTGTGGGGCAGGGCTAAAGTTTTTCAGTGATCCCAGCCACAGGTGTCCTAGAACAGATGACAGCCAGCCAACCTCCAAATATACAAGCCCACCCAAAAAACTAGATGCATAAGTAACAAACACATTATTTTAAGCCACAGAGTTTGGGGCTGGTGGTTATGTGACATTACTGTGGCAATAAACAACTGACTTGAAAATCAATACACAGAGTGAAGTGTTTCTATAACAAAAACCGAAAGTACGTATGTGGCATTGGCTTTATGATTAGGTGGTAGGTAGAGCCTAGAAAAATGGAAATGAAACTGTTGTAGAAACCTAAGAAATGTGGTAAGAAAACTGTTATCAGAGGATGGAAAATTGGTGATTCATGCTATTGTACTGGTAAACTGTACAATGAAAGACAGAAAACATTACTGATGAAACCCTGGATTTCAGCAAAGAAATTTCAAGGCAGAATATCGAAAGTATCAGCTGGCTCTAACTAATTGTGTGTAATAAAGTATTACAGTAAAAAAGATGAACTCAGAAAATAACTGGACAACTTGCAAGTTGAACTTAGAATATGGAGAAGCTATACTCTGCTAATTTAGAAAATAAAACTGCTTTTCATTTCCAGCCTTTCAAACCAGTAAAATATTCTCAAATTAAGACATGACCATGGGTAAAGACCAAATGAAGAGTTTGTCTGTGAGACCTTTTGTTAAGACTTCTTGGATCATTAAGGTGGTGCGTTGTAGACTAAGTTCAACAAAAGGACTTTCAAGATTCTTAAGGACATTGTCCCACAGCAATATAAAATACACAAAACATCAGGGTAAATATGTAGAGAGAATCATGTCTGCAAAGAATTGTGGGTTTTTGACACATGAAGTAACCTGGACTAAAAGGAACCAAAACAATTCAAAATGAAAAAAGTTTTCTGCATCCTGAACTTTTTATGAGCAAGAAGCAGACTGAGAAAGTTGCAACCCCTATTCAGAAGTGGGGAAGGAATAAAAATAAGAACACCATTGGAGAACAACGGACTTGGGAGCCACTCATGGAAAGTAGAATCTAGGTCTAATCAAGGCACATTTCCCATTCCCAAAGTGTGTCTGGCCTTGCAACTTGCTTTGACCAATGGTATTAACAGGTATGTTGCAAATCAAGTCCTAAAAAGCACTTGTGCATTGGTGCTTGCTCCTTCTTGACCTCTGCTGTCATCTTGAGAATATGCCTGGATCAGCCTGATGGAAAGTGAGAGATATATGGAGCAGATCAGAGCCATCTCAGTCATCCAAGCTGAACCCATTCCAGATCACCTGACAGTTAGTCATTCACCCCAGACACAAGAACAATAAATTCTTATGATTTTAAGCCATTGAGTTTTAGAGTGGTTTGTTGTGCAACATAATTCTGAAATAAATAACCAATGCACTGTTCCTTCAAGTTCCACTTATTTTCCAAGCAGCCAAAGCTGTAATGTGTCTCTTACCTGCAGTCACTCTCTTTATGACTATTATTTTTATCAGCACCCTCACTTCTATTCTCAGCAATTTTGTTAAGAATTTATACATGCTAACACATTGAGGACAGGGCATTTAAATGTATGGATGCAAACCTGTGTCACTGCTCCACAATGTGTTAATATATAGTCCTACCTATGCCATCTTTCTGTGATTATATATGTTTTCTATAGTCAAGGTACACCCCTCCCCATGGTCTCTACCTCTGCCACCACATTGCAAGCTTGTGTCCAGTCCTAGGTAGCTGTGAGACCTTGAAAACGTTGATGAAACTCTCTAGGTCTCATTGTCCTCATCTGTAAAATGAGAATAAAGGAGTACACTTAGATATAATTTATATTTATTTAGCACTCCCAACATAATCATGTTAAATGTGCTTTTATGTCATTTATTGCCCTAAAACAGGATGTGGTAGGTATTGTTATTTCTATTTTACAGATGAGGAGATATGGAGCATAAAAATTTTCCCAAAGCTCCCAACTTTCATTGCTACTCATCTAGCAAACAAATGGTAGAACTGAAGTCTTCTTAGCCTTGAAAGGAAGGAGGGAAGGAAGGAAGGAAGGAAGGAAGGAAGGAAGGAAGGAAGGAAGGAAGGAAGGAAGGAAGGAAGGAAAGAACTGGCAAGTGCTTCAATAGGGAGAAACCTAAGCTTAATTTATTTGTCTCACACTTAAGGATAATTTGTAATCTTTGGCAGTAATAACTATAATATGCTTGAAATTTAATAGACTTGGAAGATGTAATTGTAACAGGCTTGCTTGCAAGTGAGCGTTTTCTGTGAGACAGGAATTTTTCCTCTGGGCACTTTTTCCCCACCACAAATAATTGAAAGTTAAAAGTTGGCAAACAAGTCCTTTATACCAAGCATTGCTCTTTCACTCGATAAACACAAATATTTATTGATTATTGTCTATGTGCCAGGTATTGTGCACTCACTTTCCCAAGCATGCAGTCTACAGCCAGACAGTCTGGTATCTGAGCTTGTAAGGCCAAGAATCAAACATTTGTGTCTGGCATTTTCTAATTAAGTCAACCATTTTTATGCAATAATTGCAGGGTCTCAGAATACAATGCAATTGGTGACAAGCTAACTGGATTCAAAGAGAAGTTGCTGTGAGATTCCCCCAAGGCCAGTCTCTACGAGGTGATGATTATCGAGACTAATTTTTTCACTCCTGTGAGGCTGGGCACCAAGCACGAAGCCTGACCCATAGCTGGTAGTGGTTTATCCCCACTTGCTATGCATTTGAATCTCCTAGGGAATTCTTTCAAAACAGAGGTGCCCAAGAGATGCTCATCCAGTTGGTGGGGGGTTGTGGGGGAGTTGTCTGTAGATTTTGAAGCCCCGTGGGCGATTCTTACATACAACCAAGAATGAGAGCCACTCAGTGTGAGCTCTACACATACATATTTTCAATGTATAAAAAAATGAATAAAAATATTATTAAAGCAAATGGGTACCATACTTTTTAAAACCATGTGGTACACTGCTGGGTATGAATTCTAAAGGCAAGAGAGGAACAGGAAGAAATGTAGGATTAGCATTATGTGGTATAGGGACAACATATAATAGGGCAAAAATCTTATGAGAAGAAGGAAGTAACATGGAGTCGCTCAGGTTAAAAATGAGAACCCCTTTAACATTTTAACACTTTTAACACACTTCTTAGGCTCTTGTAAAATAGTATTTATACTTTTATAATTTTTTTACTAAGAAAATACATTATAAGCTAACTTGTATGAATTTGGTAATGCTTTTAAATAATTTGAATTTTATTAATTTTAAGTGTCTACTTACATTTGAAAAATATTAATCCATACATAAGCAAGGCATTTTTTATTCAGCTTGCAGGCAATGACTAGTGGGCATGCAGACTCAGGAACTAATTCAGTGATGCACTGGAATTCACAGCCTGCAAATCAGGGACTTCAGACATAGACCACTTAACCAGCAATAAGACTAGAAGGAAATGTTTACTCAAAAGAGAAAGAGGCAAAGTGAGACTATTTAGTGGTAAGGAGCATTTTAGAATTCTACATAGTGGCAAAATAATTTACCAGGACCAAATGAAAAATTTGGGTGTTTTTTTTATGAAATAAGTTAACATTTCATAGAATAATTACAATATACCAAAGGAAGAAATAAATTAGACCAGGTTCTGAGCAATAAAAAGTGACTCAGAGAATATCTGAGGTAGAACAAGTCTGCAATATTTTCTCAGCATAGGATCAAATTTAACATAAGAATATCTGGAGGGACACCACCAGGGGGAGAAAAATCATGTGATTATTCAATTTTGGAAAAGACACTATTATAAAATAATAGCATTGATTGGGGAAACAAATGCATAATTGAGAAAAGTAAAAAAAAAATTCATAAAAAGTTAAAATATATATGTTTTAAATGTGTCAAAGTACAGGAGAAAAATGTATGGTCAAGATCAAGATCAAAAAAGTGGTTTTTAAATAGAAACCATCTGTGATTAAAAGGCAAAGTAAAAGAAGCTGTCATAAAAAAAGAAAAAGGCATCTTATTATTGAATGAATAACTGCTGATACATGGAAGTCACAGAAGATCATGATGTAAAAACAGAACTGCTGCTCTCACTTCTCGTCTTCATGTTTTGCTGCATGGCCCTGAGCTGTTCTCAGGAAATTATTAAGCTAAAGAAATGAGCAAGGTGGGAAGATTAGGATGCAACAACACCCAAGACTCACATAGTATAACTCCACCTTTATGCCACACACACTTCACAATAATATTGGCTATTATTTAAGGGGAGATATCTAATCTCCTGTAATATATTTCTATTTATACAGAATGCAAATCCCCAATAAGCCCAAGCAACCAGAATTGTCTTCATTTTCTAATGTCAGCAATATTTCCCAAAGTCCATTGCTCTGCATGTTGGTCAAGATACTCCTCAAAAAAAAAAAAATAGAGGGTTCTGTCATGAAATAACTAGCATTGTAAAGATTCTGAGAAATCTCACATTTACAACATCTGTTTAGCTCTGTTTATCCCATCATTTCTCAGATATTTGTGACCTCAGATTCCCTTTATCATGTAATATTTATTAAAATTCCATAGAAATAATCTTCCATGACACACAATTTGGAAAACCTTACTGATCACGACCCTAAGATTTTGAAATCTGCCCCTTCAGTCAACAGATACACTGCGGTTGACTATGTGCCAGGAACTAGTCTAGCTCCTGGGGATACTATAGTGAATAGAACAGGCATAGTGCCTGTGTTCTCATGAAGCTCTCTTTCTAGCAGGGGAAAGAGAACAAGCATGTCATCCAATAACTACTCCTGATCATTTCAGGTCATGGTAAGTGCTATGGGGAAAAAAACAAAGTCCAGATTGAGAGTAGAGATGATTAGAAAGAGGGTGGGAGGTGAAAGTAGATAGGATGGTCAGGAAAGGCTTTCCCCACAGGTGATGTTTGAGATCAGATCCTAATACTGTTCACTTCATTTTAATATGAAATGTATTTTAATTTTCTTTTAATGAAACAAAAAGTGGATTACACAGAGTGCTCACTCCACTTAAACAAGCACATATTGCATCTGGGTTAAAAACGTGTATCTATCGGAGATTTCACATCCAGCGCTCAGAGCAGGTGCATTGAGAACATCTCTGAGTCGAAGCCCTCAGTGGCAAACCAGCATTTGTCATGTGATCCAGAAGACTGTCCCCTCTATGGGCATTGCAACAATTCTCCCTTTTACTCTTCTCTGAACCAGATGCACACACACAATCAGACTCTCGGAAACCTCTGTATGGCAAACTGACCAAGGATAGTCATCTTAGTGGCTGGTAATTAAGGAGAATGATAATGTTGGGAAGCCAAGTTTGGTGGTACTTAAACTACGAACCCCTTTTTACGGGCCTCAATTCCCGCTGATTGCTCATCAGAACAACTCCAAAAACTCTTGGGAAAGCAACGTGGAAGGTTGCGCAAATGCTTTTGTATTGTTAAGGTACTGTTTAATGAAATACTTCTTTCCCATAGCAACGGACCTTTTCAACCCAGGAAAATGCTTTCAATAAATGTTTTTGATAAATAATCTTCATAATGATCATTGTATTATTCATCAAAATGGTGCTGAATAACAAAATTCCCTCCCCCAAAAGATGCTCGAAACAATAAAAAGGCACTAATTCAAAAGGAGGCTGTTGTTGTTTTTAATTCCAGTATGTTTCTGAAATAATCCACTTAGACATTTGTAATAACAGTGGAAAATCTTTAAGCAGACAAATGAAAATTTTCATCTCATTGTGTTTTGAGTAGTCAAATTGCACTCAGTATTGTAAAATAAAAGTGCTTTGTTGCTAGGCAATTCCATGAATCATCCCAAATCGGGTTTTAGCCAGATTGATGAAAGTGTTCCCCCTTAATTTATTTTTTTTCACTAGAACTGTGTTGCTTGAACAACAAAACCTGTGAACTGATCATATGGGAATAGAACTTTGTGTAGCAATAAATAAATTTTACCCCAACACTAATGTCTAATGATATGCATACTTTTTGTAATATATTTGTTATATATATATATATATCTGTTTTAATATATATTTTAAAGGTTAATCATGTAATTGATAGATCCGATAAATAGAAACTCAGCACCTTACGTGTTCTTTAATAACAAAGTACACAAATATTTAATCACACTCAATTCAAAGGGAATAAAGGTGACTCTGAATGAAATATTACTGGTATGAGTACTTATGGAGTCTTGGTATTCCTCACTATCTATCTGTAAAGTTTGTGTATTTATTTGAGGATATAGACATGGCAATTCACACAAAGAGATTTACATCAAGGGTAGACTTCAATCTTTAAACCAAGTATGAAGCTCTTATAAATTTATAATGGAATATAGCTCCCACTATTTATATATTTATGTAAATATCTTCAACAAGCAGTTAATGGGTCAGAAAATTTGCTTTTGTTGAGATTTTGCTTGCTGACAATACAAATAAAATAGTGTGGATCATTTGGCCATTCTCCTAAAAACACAGTGAAGCTTTCAGACAGGCTCTCACACTGGCTTTTAGTTGGATTTGGATTTTAACTCCTAATGTCTCTGAGCAATAAAGGAAAACTAGAGCAGAACATTTCTGAGGATATTAGGGGACTTAATGAACAAGAATAGCATTTAAAGGAAGGGCGGGGGAAGAGGAGCGAAAATGAACTTTCCCATGCTTTTCCCTGTGAGAGGTACCCTTGTAATTATGCATGTATCTTAATTAAAATCGCATATTCATGTTTTGCATCTTCAGTTGGCCTTGTATAATTAAAACTGCATCACATCTGATGTATTTATAATTATAGCCAAATGGTTATGTTAATGTTCATCTATTCCATGCTTAAAACAACAAAAACATGAAGAACCGTCCTTTAGTTTTTTACCAGAAATTTAATCTCCAGATATAAAAACTCAATGACTATGTGTCTTAAAAAGAAAATATCTTTCAGATCAATAGTCACAGCTTTAAGTGCAAGATCCAATAATCCTGATACTTGGAACAGCACAAACGCAAACTATTTTTAAGAGATAATCTATAGAGGAAAAATATAAAATGATTCGTAGAAGGTCTAATTAAGGTCAAATAGGATATCTCTCACTAACTAGAAATTATAGTAGTCCTGCCTTATCCATGGTTTCGCTTTCCAAGATTTTAGTTACTCAAGGTCAACTGCAGTCCAAAAATATTAATGGAAAAGACCAGAAATAAACCATTCATAAGCTTTGTATTGTATACAGTTCTAAATAGCGTATGAAGTTTTGCCTTGCCCAGGACACGAATCATCCCATTATACAGTGTATCTACTCTATATATGCTCCCCACCAATTACTCACTTAGCAGCCTTCTTGGTTATCAGGTCGACTGTTGTGGCATCACAGTACTTGTGTTCAAGTAACCCTTATTTCTCTTACTGTGCCTAATTTATAAATTAAACCTTATCATAGGTATGTATTTATAGGAAAATACATAGTCTATGTAGGGTTTGTCACGATCTGTGGATTCAGGCATCTACTGGTGGTCTTGGAATGCATCCCCCACAGATAACTAGAGGACAACTATAACAGGAGACAATCATGTCTCCTTGGGCTATAGTCACTAAGCTTTAAATCCCTAAATCTTTCCATTAAAACATAATTCTTGTGTTACAAGATGTGCTTCCTCTTCTGAATGTAAAAACCACGGCCAAATTAAATGTCCCTTATTAAATCTTTACTGAGAAACCCTTTCCTAACTTTTCCCAATAAAAGAATCACAAAAATGAAAGCACTGCAGGATACAAAAGTTCATGTTGAACATAGTAACAAGTGACTTTAGAGCTAAGGCTTGGCTATTTGGGGATACTTCAGGCAGAAGTTCTCCTAGACAAACATTCAGCACTTAGATATTCTAGTGGGTTGAACTGTGTCCCTGAAAAATGATATGTGGAAATCCTAACCTCTGGAATCCCAAAATGTAAAGTTATTTGGAAATAGGGTCATTAAAATGTAATTAGTTAAATTAAGGTGAAGTCATACTGGAGTAGGAAAGGCCCTTAATCCAATATAACTGGTGTCTTTATAAGAAGAGGGAAATTTGGACACAGGTAGAAGGCCATGTGAAGACAGAGGCAAAGATTTGAGTGAGAAGTCTACAAGCCAAGGATCTCGAACTGTTGCCAGCTACCAGCAGAAGCCAAGAGGGAAGCATACCATGTTTCCCCAAAATAAGACCTAACTGGAAAATAAGCCCTAACATGATTTTTTCAGGATGCTCGTAATATAAGCTCTACCTCAAACATAAGCCCCACTTAAGATCATCAGCCAGACATGATTATTTGAATATAGATTTTTGTACGTGAATAAATGACTAAATATAGATTGTTGGAAGACAAATTAATATAATACCCGGTCTTATTTTCGGGGAAACATTGTAGACCAGATTCTCCCTCACAGCCTCAGTATAAGTCAAGCCTGTTGATATTGGACTTCCAGCCTCCAAAACTGTGAAAGAATAAATTTCTGTTGTGCTAAGCCACCGCGTTGTGTGGTACTTTGTTGCAACAGCCCTAGGGAACTAATGCAGATGCCTATGGAACTTGAAAGCTTATGGCCCCAGAATTTCAATTTGTATCCATATTCTACAAGATGCATTAACCAATATTTTGCTTTTTTATAAATTCAAGCAAGAGGCTTGGGTTCTGGAATCCTTAGAAGTCACCTTTCTTTCCTTTGTTCTCAGATAAACAGGTGAAAGGAAAACATTCTCCCTACAGAGTTTATCTTCCGGTGCTAAAATCACTGGTGTACCTTCCTGAAAGGTCTCTAGGTTTGAACCACAGGAGCCAAGGCTTGGTGTTTGAGACCACAGTGGAGCTCGTGTTCCCTCTTCCTCACTTTGGAGGCCATAAGGTACATCCACTTAACAGGTAATGACTCTAAGTGCCAGTTGCCTTTTCAGGCTCACATGCTAAGTCTGGGGGAAATTGTCTTGTGAACTGGTCAAGAGAATAAAGAAACAAAAATCTTTCAAATCAGTACCAGCTCACAGACATTAATGCAGAAACAAGCAGGTTAAACATGATCTGGAAACAAACCCAAAATAACCACACACCTTGGACTTGATTACTGTACCCAGATCAACAGGTCAATCACATAGCAAGTCATCAGCACCTCTTACATTCCAATATCTTGTTAATACATGTTGTGCTGTGGGTACACAGAGGGGCTGAATGCATAAGTTTATATTCCAACACAACCCTGAACAAGGATGTAGATAAACAAAGGTCTAGGGAGAAGGTGGTAAGATTCATGGGTTAAATTCTATAACATGGTTTATTTTAGAAAACATTTTTGCATACATTCCTTAGTTTAGTTCTCATAACGGCTCTGTTAATTTCACTGTTTTAGAGATGTAGACAGTCAGAAAAGTTAAATGATTTGCCCAAAAGCACACAGAGAGTGTAACTCACATCAGGCCTTCTAACTCTACATCTCCTGCTATAAATTTGCAGGTCTGAGATTGTCATTGACCAAGTGTCTACTCCAGTGCAGCTGCCTAGAGCAGACTCTGTAGGCACAAACACCAGGTAGGGCAAACAAAGGGACAGGCACACTTGCTACCAGCTCACCTGCTCTTCTTAAAGTTGTTATGTCTTCCTGTTATGGTAACTCCACTTTTTTTAACTTACTAAATTGCCAGTTTATTATAAAAGGATATAATTCAGGGACGGCCAGATGGAAGCAATGCATAGGACAAGGTATGTGGGAAGAGGTATGGGGCTTCCTTGGCTTCTCCAGGCATGCCACTCTCCCCAGATCTCCACGTGTGCACTAACCCAGAAGCTCTGTAACACCACTTCTGATCATGTCTTTTGCAGGGAAGTTTTTACATCATCACCATCATCAAGTGTTTTTCCTTGCTCAAATGAGAAAGTTTTATATTAAATTGCTTTCTTCTCAAGTTAAGTTCTAGAAATCATCTCACAGAACAGTTTCTAGAAAAGGGGAATTGGAGTATGGATGGCTCCCATCCTATCGTGCCACATGCTACCTGGGGCACCAGAAACACCCAAGGTTCACATGCTTGCATCTGATTGTCCTATAAACCAAGACCATGGTATAAACCAAGAGTCTCCAACTGGATTCCTCACATACCCCCTAAAATTATATTTGAAAAATTATGTACCTCCTTGCTCAATTTAAAGTTGACATTGACATTTAAACTGTTTTTTCATAAGCCTACATAGTTGTACAGAATGTGACTTATAGTAGATTGTAAATGCTGAGGTTTAAAAATGAAAGCTACAGCATCCTTTTAAGCATATGCAATGAAATCTAAGTTGCATAATGGTTTGAAAGCCAACTGTTAGGAGACAGTTGCTTTTTCCTGTTGCTTCTGAGCCTGGTGACAAAGATATCCTGCAGAAACTGGGCCCTTCATTACATAGGTGAACACACAAACCTGGTCTAGGAGTCAGAGAAGTTAAAAGAGGATCCCAGGGAAGGTGGGATACCTGCTGCCTCACATCAACTAGGTGAACTAGCTCAGGAAAGTCGTGTGATCCACAAAATGGCTGCTACTTCCCTTTGGCCCTGCAAGTTTCCCACCCAGGATAGACAATTCTGGGAAACATACTTCAGCCTAGACAAATAGACACATTACAAAGCCATCACACCATACCCCTTGCCAGGTATGGGTGGGCCAGCCCAGACAGGAAGTGCATACTTCCTGCCATACCCTGAATAATGAAGTCTTTTGTCTCTGACCCAGGAGTCTCATGTCTTCCACCAACATCCATGAAGTTGTGACAGGCTAACTTCCTAGCTTGCCAGGAGAGTAAAATCTCAGACTCTACAGCTTTGACACCACCATTTTCAATTTAATAGTAGATAAGCAAGCTTTCTAAACTTTCAGAAATGTTTACATTTCCTTTCTTTTATTTGTATTTCCATCACTCTTCCTTCAGATTTGTACCTTTATGTAATGAAGTTTAATGCTTGGAAGTCTTTTATTAATCATGTAATCACTATTCAACAAGAATATGTTTATAGACATTAAGTTTTTAAAATTTGTTTCATTTCCTGCGATTATAATGTTCTAAGTATTAAAAATTCTTCCAGGCCGGCAGAGTGGCTCAGTTGGTTAAGAGTTTGCTTGAGAGCACAAGCTCTGAGCAACGGGGTCGCTGGTTCAATTTCCATATGGGCCAGTGAGGTTTGCCCGAGCTGTGCCTGAGCTGAGCTGCCACTGAGCTGCCAACAGGTGGCAGAACGGCTCAGCTGGTGAGAGCATGTTCTCCTAATGACAAGATTGCCTGTTCAATGGTGGGCTATGCCCACCCATGGCTGGGACTGAACTCGGCACCTTGAGCTGAGCTGCCGCCTGGATGGCTCAGTGGATAGAGCGTGTGTTCTCAACAGCAAGGTTGCCGGTTCGACTCCCACATGAAAAACAAAAAATTCTTCCATATAGTGTAATCTTTACTTTTAGATAAAAAATGTCAATGTATTTCAAATTTGAATAATTAATAATCATTAAAAGAAAACATTTATTGGAAATTAATCATCTGTTAATATAATACTGCTACAAAACAATCCGTTCAGCAGCTACCAGATATAATTTTATGTTGACAAGAAGTTGAAAATATTAAATATTTTAGAACATGAAGATTAGACTGACTACGCCTAGATTAAAAATTTTATAATGTGATATGATAAAATAACTTTTAATTATCTAATTAAACTGAATGTAAAAGAAATTACACAAAAGTTTTACCTAAGGGCTCTGTGTAATGTCTTCTAAAACTTTTGGTAGTTCTAGAAGCATTCCACTTACATTTAAAAGATTCTGTAACACTAACCTACTGTCAGGCTGTTCAAAGTTTTCTTCTTTCCAGCTAATAAAACAGACCAAGGATAAGTTCTAAGAATAGCTGAAAAGAATTGCTTACAGTTAAATATGTGAAAAAAGATCATTTTTAGCATTCAATATTTCTTAAAGTGCACTTTGCCTTCTTCTCACAGAATCTTTGGCAGACAGAAAGAAATGGAAGAGATGAAGTCTCTTCTTCATTAAAGAGAAACTGTCATAACTCTCACTATTCCCATATATGAACCAGAACATTCCAACCAAGGTCTAAAACAACTAATTTCACCCTCAATAGAATAGCGATTAAGAGAAATACAGGAATCCCTGTGGGTTTATTGAACCTTCATTAATATTTAAAAGATGCCTCCTTTTGTTGAAAGCTCAAGAAGCTTTCACACTTCCAATCCGCAGGTAAGATTTGGGATGGGTTAGCAGTCTGCTTTTAGTTTAGCAATTGAAAAAAAGATTATTGTGAACTCAGGCAAGTTCTCCAGAAATGACTTGTGGGAAAAAAGACCTGAGAATCTAAGGATATAAACACTGATTCCCTGAAAACTTTCCATGCTCATATATCTTTTGAAAAACATATTTCAAACATAGTTGAAACCACTGGTATAAACCACCTTGACTTTTCACCAAGAAGCTCCACTATTAGGTGATCCATCCACTATTAGGAGAAAGAGAATGAGAATATTGGAAGAGAACAGAAGTATAGATCTAATTAAGAATGCAGCCTTCTGAAAGGGCTAGGGGGTGGCTTTCCACTGACCATGGGCAGCTGTGAGATGTGAGCACCAAGGCTCCCAGCAGCTGGGGGGCAGGTGCACGAGCTTGGTAAAGGGGTCTTGTGGAGCCCCAGTGGTAGGTGCCCACTGCATACCCATGAACTTGGCTCAGGGCTGACGGTGTGTTAGACCCAGCCCATGTCTTCCAGATGTACTCACACAAAGGATATAGACATGTAAATAAAAAATTTCTCTTAGATTTCTTTTTTTTTCCTTTTCTAAAACAGTGCTCTTATTGCCATGTTCTTTTACTTTATTCAATATACATTTGTTAGCCGGGCACTCTACTCAGAGGTAGGAAAAGATAACAAGGGAAAGAAGGTATAAGAAAGAATTACAGCAGCATTCTTATCCCAAGGAATCTTTACCACTCCCTTACAGTACCTGGCATGGTGTTCCTGCCTAATAACCTTTATTAGCCCTTGTTTACATGCTTCCTCATTTTTTCTATGTATTTTTTATTGTGGAAAAATATACACAACATAAAATTTACTACTGTAACCATTTTTAGGTGTACAATTCTGCTTACTCCTTCTAAAAACAGTGCTCTCTTTTACCAAGAGTTGGACACTTAGCAAGTAATGGCAATCAGATGATCCTGCCTTTGATCTTTGAGGGGAAAAAAAAATCCCTTTGGCTCCAGGGTCTTTACTGCAAAACAAGCTCTCTACAATGCTATCAGTTATGATATTTGGTACAAATATCTCAGGCATTTAGCATGTCCATATCCAGAGGGGATAACATTCAATTGTCCTTCTCCCGGCTAACAATCTTGGCACTGCATTTTGGTCCTTCCATCTCCACACCTACTATCACCACAAGGATGGGGGTTCTGTTTGCTGAAAGAATATAAATAATTAAAGTCCTGCAGGGAGCAGATTTTTATTTACAGGACTCCATTGTCATTCTTATACTTGGTGGGAGAATGGCAGAATTACATGAGCTTATTAAAAAAACAAAAATTGATGGTCCAGCTCTGTTCTGCTCCCCTATGGAATGAGATCGAATAGCAGGTGCATAGAAGCAAAAACTGTCAGTACATAAAGAGCTGTCATTGGAATGAGGAGGGGAGCTAACTAACATTTGGTGGAATAGGTTCTCAGATGCACGAGCTCCCCATTGTGCCCAGGGCTTCCTGGACGCCACACATCTCGGAGTTCAGATGTTCACACTATGAAATGTTGCCAAGCCCAACCTTAGCCCTTGCTGGATGTTCTGTTTCATCATTCTCTTTTTATTTATGATTCCCCCACATTTCTTAAGATAAAAGCGTACACTGCAGAAACAGTCTAAAGCATACCCCCTACATACAAACTGATCTCCAGATTACCAGTGAAATTGCTGCCTTTGTATACTTATGGACTGACGTGATAACTGAAAATAACTTCCATTAGCACTATAAAAACTCCAGCTGATACCAAATGAATTTCATTTGATACCAGCCGAGAAAAATATTGGCTACTGAGATATTCTTTGTTCGTGGTTATTTACAGTTAGCTAGAATCTATGTACAATTCATCCAGCCAGAAGGCGCCATATGATTTCCCTCAGTCGAGGACCTTACATGGAAAACCTTCCACAAAAGACAGACTCACCTTCATTTATTGAAATCCAGGGACTGCAGTTGTCACACCTGGTCCACCACAATACGTGGAAATGTCTAATAATTAAATTCTTTGCAGTAAGAAAGATGTAAACAGACATTTCCGAGATGAGTGGTACCTGAGCTCTGACAGCTTCCCTCTCCTCCCCACCTCCACCCCATCACTATCCTATTTGTAAATTTTTGATATAGTCAACTGGATGATCATAACATCCCCCCAAACTGTTCATTTTTAAAATGTAAACATTTTAAATGTACATGTATCACAACTAAGAATTAAGGGTCAACATTTTGTTGTTTCCTACAGAACGCTTTTAAAGCAATATCAGGGGCCAGCTGAGTGGCTCAGTTGATTAAGAGCTCGCTCAAGAGCATGAGCTCTGAGCAACAGCAGTTCGATGCCCAGCCAGAGCTGAGCTGCCACTGAGCTGCCAACAGGTGGCAGGATGGCTCAGCTATAAAAAAAACAAAAAACAAAAACAAAAGAAATATCAGATACCATTAAAGCCCCCAATTTTTGCTCCCTTTCTGGTGAAACTAGGTGAAACCAAATCATGTTTTTATACTTTGAATACATATGCATGTATCATGAACAATTTTACATGTCTTTAAATAGTACATGTACCTATTCCTCTATAAATTATTTCTTCATTCAACATTATGGATTTTTTAATTTTTTATTGTAAACATACATGCAGTTTACCATTTTAACCATATTAAGTTTACAACTCAGTGGCATTAATTGCATTCACAGGTTGTGTAACCATCATCACTATCTAGTTCCAGAACTCTTTCATCTTCACAAAGAGAAACTGTACCCATTAAACAATAGCTCCCCATTTCCCTCTCCACCCAACCTTTGGCAACCACTGTCCTACTTTCCGTCTCTATGAATCTGCCTGTTCTAGGTAGCTTATACAAGTGGGATCGTACAATAGATGTCCTTTAGTCTGGCTTATTTCACTTAGCATATCAACTTTTTTATGTCAATCCATACTGGTACATACTGATTTAGGTTATTCATCTTAAATATTATATAGTATTCCAGCATATCCATAACTCTATTGATGGACATTTAAGTTTCCAATTTTTTTGTTATAACAAAAGTAGTATTGCAGTGAACATGGAGGGAATTCACGTGGAAGTGGAAATGTTGGGTGTGGGCATCTTCAGGAATTTGTGTGCCAAACTGCTCCCTAAAGTCATTGATCCAATCTACAGTCCTACCAGGAGTTCCTGCTTCCCTACATCCTTACTTGCACTGACAGATTTTCATTTAATTTTTGACAATCTGATGGGTGTGAAATGATATGTCAATTTTTTAATTGACATTCTCCTAATTAGTAGTGAGGCTGAGAATTTTTTTATGCTTATTAACTATTTCATACGTTTCCTTTCATATGAAATCCCTGCTCATACCTTTGTGCTCTTTTATATTATTTTGTGCTTTTTTATTGATTTCTGGATGACATACATACATACATATATAATCTGCATAATAACCATTTGACTGCTATATAAATTTTAGATAACTTTGTTAGTCACCTCTATTATTTCTGTTTCCAATTCATTAATTTCTGATTCTATATTTATTATGTTTCCTACTACTTTGGTTCACTCTGTTTTTCTTTGTCCATTTTCTTGATTTGCATACTTTCTTTTCCAAATTTTTTTTTAATTCATGTGTATAAGGTTACAAATTTCTCCCTAAATAAATGTTTTAGCTCGCCCCACAAGCATTGATAGGTAGGGCTTTAAGTCAGAGTAAAAGACAATGTAATGTCCCTTCTACTGACATCTTCCTCATCAACACTTGTTATATCCCATTTTCTGATGATTGCCATCATAATGGGTATGAACTGGTTGGACACATTTTTTAATACTGTGAGTTTACTTGTATCTTTTTTAAAAATGGTAAATAGAATGTAATTTTACACTGTGATATATCAGCTCTGATACTAACGAGATGGCACACTCATCACAAGATCATTTGAGGTTTGTAGAAAGGACCTGTTTACAAAAGCCTGAGCCAGAAGGAAGGGAACCACAGGAATAAGACAATAACCTGGTAATAACCAGAACTATGACCACACCTAGGCCAAGGGGATGAGTGGAAAAAGCAGTTACCTGCACCTGGAAGGTGAGAGAGGTACTAAGAAGCCACCTTGATATGAGCAATGACCTTCAATTAAGAGACACAGCCAGCCTGGAAGTGACCTCACAGGGAGGAAGCCAGGGGTTTAAAAAAAAAAGACCTCATTTTTCTGCTCCCTCCAGCATCCCTACTGGTCAACCCCAAGTGGAAGTCAGAGGACAAGGAAGCCCTTGATATTGTTCCTATAGGTCAGCTCTCCAAGGCAGAGAGCACATGCTAAGTGGAAAACAGGTTTAAAGAACAGGTTAAAAAAAAAAAGGCATTAGTAGTTATTTTATCTCCTGGAAGTAGATAAAGGTCCTAAGTGTATATTTGAAAAGTAACCTGTAGTCAGGTTAATGACATCTATGTAAATTAAAATTAAAAGCAAATTGTCACATTTCTTTTTTGTATCCCTGAGAACCTAGTTCATACTTTATCACTTTAAAAAGACATAGGAAATGCGGTGCTTGGTTGGACCAATTCTCCACTGATCTCAGCAAACTGTTTCCGAGAGGACATTGATAGACATTTATTTTTTTTCCATAACTTGATAGTAAGTACCCAGAGTATGTTTATTTTTTATTATTATTGTTAGTTTCAGGTATACAGAACAATGCAACAGTTATCCTTTTTACCCTTCGCACAGAAACAACCCCCCTACCCCCATCTACTGCCCTCCCACCCCCAATATCATACTTATCTATTACATTTCCATTGACTCCATTCCCACAGTCTACTTCACATCCTGTGACTATATGTATATATAATTGTAGTTGACATACAATATAATTCAACATCAGCTTCAGAAATACAGTGCGGTGGTCAGGCCTCTACACTGTCTATGCAGTGGTCTCCTTAACAAGACGTGAGTCCAACTGGCCCCCTAAAAAATATTTACAACATTATTGATATTCCCCAGACTGTGTTTTCTAATCCCTGAGGCCATATTGTAGTTATCAATTTGTATTGTCTCGTCCCTTCCCCTTGCCTTCATCCCCACCCTCTCCCAACTAGCAACCCTCAGTTTTTCCTGTGTCTCTGAGACTATTTCTGTTTACATTTCTCATCTATTCAGTTTTTTAGATTCCACATAATTGATAGTCATTTAGACACTTTTTCAGATAGCATAGTTGTTCTCCATTAAATTATCTCCAAATTTTAGGGCTATGCTCCCCAATCATCCAAAGCATGAATAGACTTTCTCTTCAGCTATTGTCTTTTCAAGATTATGCAATCAATGTCTTTTCAATGGTATGTAATCAAGCAATTTTTGTTAAATAAATTAACAGTAGATAGTTAAAAAGTTTCTGACATGCTTTTCACTCTTTCTTCCAATGGATTGTCTCTGATGCTGCAGAATCCCCAATGTAGCCATGTAGGAAGAGAAACCCAAGGCTCCACAGACATACATTACTTTAAAAAAATATCCAAAGAAGGGGATAGCATTTTGTTGTGCTCTTAGCTTTTCCATTCTCCTAAAAAGCAGTAAGATTATCCTCAAAATGTTCTTGTTTGGTTAATTGATGTAGGCGTCAATATGACCTCTAAAAACCTGACTTAGCACCCTTGGAGACATTAAATTAATAACTAAAAGAGGAGTAAGAAGTTATTTTTTTTCTTCTCATTATTTTCCCAAAATGTATCACAGTGATATTCTAGAAACTCTGATTTTGAGAGTATGTAATTTGTTCAATTCCCTCAAGCCTGAATATAATGGTATAATGTCTCATAAATAGGTCATCTGTAGTTCCAAATCTGCACATATTTAATGAACTATTTGAAACTATAAAATAAAAAGACATCATGAATTGGTAGAAAAACTGCACAAATGTACAAAACTGACTCAATAGCTCATCTAAAATGAGAGAAGAAATTGCAAATAGTCAACTGTATTGGGCTAAGAAGCTGAAAGAAGATATTCTCCAAAGTCTCCTGTTCAAAGGATCGACTCTGAACTACTTGCATGTATAGGGTTCCAAGTACATTCGCACAGCACTGCTTTGGATACAGTAGGGAAGAATAAGAAGCATGTCCTGTACACCGGGAGCTAATATCCAAGAGAGATGCAAAACCTACAGATATACAGCACCAACATAAATGAGATGTCTGATGGGATGCAAAGATGAGTGCCATAAAAAGCAAATGTCACAGCCATTGAGGGAAGAGAGAACCCTGGTGGGAAAGAAATGGCAGACAGGTGGCCAAACCGGGGCAGACCTGAGCTGAAGCCACAGTCGAGAATGAGCATGGCACGTTTGGAAGCTGAGGAGAAAACCAATTTGATGGGGGCAAAAGATGTTAGAGACTGGCAGAGAATATCTACAGACGTTGGAGCATGGCAGAAAGCTTTTGAGCAGGAGACTAGACAAGCCACAGAGTGGAAGGAAATATTTGCAACACATATATCAGACAAGACTCTGATCTCACATATGCAATGCACTCCTACAACTCAATAATAAAAGGACAAACAAATCAACTTATTTTGAAGGGGAAAAGACTTGAACAGGCAAATCACATAAAAAGATTATATATATATATATATATATATATATATATATATATATATTTATTATATATATATATATATATATATATATATATACCCAATGATCACATAAAAAGTGCTCAGTATCATTATTTATGAGGGAAATACAAATTAATAGGAAATGAGATGTCACTTAGCACCCACAGAATGGCTAAACAAGCAAGACTGACAAATTAAGTACTGACAAATGTTGTAAAGCAACTAGAATCCTTATATACTGCTGATAGGAGCAAACACTGGAAAAACCACTATGGAAAGCAGTTTGGCTGTCTTATAAGTTAAATGTGCAGTTACCTTGCAACCCAGCTATTCTATTCCTGGTCATTTACCATTCCCCCCCCCAAAAAAAAATTTTTGAAAACATCTGTCCAGAAAGAGACTTGTACATAAATATTTATGGCAATTTTATTAATAATAACCAAAAGCTGGAGAAAAAAACCCTCAAATTTTCATAAACAAGAAAATGGATAGTGTAGAGATGTCCACATATATACCAGGTTGCCAAAAAAAATGTATACACATGACTGGTATTCATCTTTTGTTATTGGTATATATTGAGTATTACAATTTTAATACTGTTTTTTCCTTTCTTAAGTGTGTAGACATTTTTTTGGTACCTTCTTTATTCTATTGACTATAAGCAATGAAAAAAAAAAAAAAAGACCTGGTACAATAAAGGTGACTCTCAAAACTATATGGTGAGAAGTAGAAGTCCAGAGTCAGCAGTTACTGATATTGTTCAATATTCATAGTTCAGTGATGCCTCAGAGACCCAGGTTTTTTCTCTCAATCACCCTTAGCATCCTTCCTGGCTTTCATTCCCCTGGTCACAAGATTGCTGCTACAGCTCTAGACATCACATTTATGTCAAAGGCAAGAGAAAGTGGGGGAAGGGTAGCACCAGCACCATCTGTCCACTTCTTATGAGACTTCTACTTTCAATTCTCTTTCCTGGCTTTCATACGTTTTGCCAGAACTAGGTTACGTAGCAACCCCTATGAAAGCCAAAAAAGAGAATTGTCAGTCTTGATTTAGACCAATTTGCTTTCCCCTTTTAGAGCGAGGGCATATTACCACCCAGAGCAATATCAGAGTCCTTTCAGCATGGCAGACAGGAGAGATGGATATTGCACAGACAACTAACAGTGTCAGCCATACAACTTCAAAGTCAAAACAAATCAATCTAAATCCTGTGGGCCTGGGACTAGGAAGAGACAATGAGGAGAGCAAATGGCCTAAGTATATTGCAGACACCCACAAAAAGTCACAGTACTGTTTCTCAGGCAGTACTGAAGGAAAAGGATAAGTGGCATAGCCAAATAAAATATTTTTAAATAGCTGCTGAGTCATGAAAAGCAAGGGTCAAGATATAGGAAGTCCCAATGCTATGTGTTGGCACCACGAAACAAGTTAGATTAAGGAAGTTAAGGAAGGAAAAACAAGGGTGTATTACTCAGCCCAGGCTACCATAACAAAATAACACAGACTGGGCAGCTTAAAAAACAGAAATTTATTTTTCACAGCTCTGGAGGCTGAAAATCCAAGATCAAGGATATGGTGGTGCTTGATGAGGGCTCTCTCTTCCTGGTGTGCAGACAGATGCCTTTTCACTGTGACCTCACATGGCA
>NW_017731965.1:81040-82062 GCF_001890085.2 Hipposideros armiger | reverse complement strand
ACTCCTTACACATCTTGGGAAATAGAATCAGGTCCTTCCTGTCAATCTTCAGAATCAGGACCCTCGTAGGAAAGGCTAGGCAAAGAGAATTAAGATGGAAAATTGCCCCATTACACCTTTGCTGAAATGAGTTGTGGACTCTGTGTGCTAAAATAGTTGAAGGGAAAAGTACAACCCATCTCTCCCAGGAAGAAGATGAACATTTAGAAAAATAAAATTAAATAGGTAAGGATGGATAACTGGCTTAGATGGGGCAAGCGTGCGGCCATGTTTGGATCCAGGGAGATACCCTGGTTGAAAGGAGGTAGGAGTAAGAAACCTGGGACCTTATTCACTGGTCATTTGCCCATCCCCTCCCAATAAGAGAGGACATCTCTAAGCACCTCTACAAAAGGCTGAGGCTCCACAGAACACATTTTGAAACACATCCTTCAATACTAACTTCCATAATCATAATGTGTGTAGTAAATTACTAGTAAGAAATAATGCCGCTAAGTAGGGCTATCCAACAGAAACCATCATTTAAATCACGTGACCTTCAGCATTTCTCATACCCTCCTTCTGCCCCCCTGCCCACTCCTCAAACACAAAATAATCTCTCCTGCTGGGGAGAAAAGCTGACAGATGACTCATTCACATTAAGGTATGGGAAAATCATGGCTCACTCTTTTCATGACAATTGTAGAGAGACCAGAAGAAAGAGAACAAATCTGAAAACAAGTAAAAGAAGTACCTAAATAAATATTGAAAACACTATGGGGTGAGGAAATTCACAACTCCCCTCTAATAACCTAGAGAAGAAACCTCCTTCAATTACCAGATAGAGTTTGACTCATGAAAGAGTCTCAGAGAGACTCCATTCAAATAGATCTCCATGCACTTATAGTTTAATCAATAACAGTTTAACAAACATTTATTGAGAATATAGTATGCAAAGCACTTCTATCAACACTGGGGAGAGAGAGTTTAAGGAAAACTGGTCCTTCCTTAAATGAATTCATAAATCCAATAAAAGAAATAAA
>NW_017731965.1:78882-79653 GCF_001890085.2 Hipposideros armiger | reverse complement strand
GCCCTATAGGGTTAGGGCTCCACCTTTATGACCCCATTTAACCTTTATCTCCTCCTCACAGGCCCTGTCTCCAAGTACAGCCACATTGGGAATTAGGGCTTTAACATATGAATTTGGGCAGGGGACACAAACATTCATCCATAATAAAGGGTAAACCATAAACTATTTAGGGGATATGTCCCATTTCAAATGAACATATGGTCCTGGACATCAAGGAGCTTCTCCAAACTGAACAACTAATTCTGTTGGGAGAAAAACCATGACAGCAGCATTTGAGTGAACAGGCTTAGTCTGAGATGGCCCAGTTTGTTCCAAATGCTTGGGACGCTCATCTCTGCATTAACCAGCATGCTGTATACTACCATGGCAGCGCTCGGATGCCTGGAGCAGAGGTATTGTTTACAAACAAAATACATTGGCTGGCATATAGCAGCTGCAATTAAGTTAATGACTAAATGCTGTTCGAAGATGGCAAATATCTGAAACCCACATATCTTGCATGCTATTATTTGGTTCGGTAAATGTTTAGACAGCTGGTGGAAGTTTGTCCTGATACTGGCATTAAAATGCATACTCGTAAAGCGCATCATACATTCCCAGCCACTAAGGTTCTTTCTTCTCTCTCATGTAGGAGAGTCTCAGATCTGCTGTTCTGAGGAAAAGTCATCATAGCTCAACCCTTTGTGCTCCATGAGCCATGGTTTATGTTCCATATAATGAAAAGATTATAATAACTTCCACTTCATCATGGCCTCATCAGAAAGAACATGG
>NW_017731965.1:75109-77682 GCF_001890085.2 Hipposideros armiger | reverse complement strand
GGAAAACTGGTCCTTCCTTAAATGAATTCATAAATCCAATAAAAGAAATAAACAAACAATTGAAGGGAAGAGAATGTGAAGATATATTTTTAAAGAAGGAGACACTAACTCAAGGAGGGAGTAGGGTGAGATATGGCTTCATAAATGGATAATGTTTAAAGAGAGTTTTGAATGATAAATGAAAGTTTGCCCACTGACTACGAAAGAAATTTTATACCAGGACCAAAGACATGTGCAACTGAGAAACTTTGGAAAGCATAAGTGGCATGCTATAATTTATTTAGATATATTATCCCAGCAGAATGTGAAACATGTATTCGGGGGTATGAAAGCAAACAACTGCAAGGAGCCTGGAAGAAAGCTAATTTAATAGTACAGGTAACTTATGATAGATGTTTGAACTAAGGCAGTAGAAGAAAAGTTAGCTTTAAGATATATTTAAGACATAAAATGGAAAAAAAATGATCACCAAGAAGGCATGGGTGGAGGAGAAATTGAAAATATCCCATGGGCATCTTCTCCATCTTTCAATCACACCGAATTGCTTTTTGCTCTGTGTCACTATCTTCATTTGTACATGATCACTCATCCAATTTTCAAGCCAGAAACTTGGAAGACATTCTTAATTCTCTTTACCTTCTCCTGACATCCAATCTATCAGCTAACCCTATGAAATCAACCTCTGAATATTTCTTAAATATGTTCACTTGTTTCAACCCAGTTGACAATGTTGAATTTTACTTGAGTTCTGTGCTCATGGGAACCACTGATGATTAAGAAATCCCCCCATCATCCTGTGTTCTTGGAAACAGCTTATTGCAAAGAACCCCCTTTCTCGTAAGACATAGATTAGACTGGCTGATGTCCCCTTGTTTATCTATGACAAGGCCAGACACAGACCCTTCAAATTCCCATTCTTTGCTTCATAAACGATTAGATGAACTATTTGTCCCCACTGATCATTCAGAATAAAATGTCCATTAATCTGACTTAATCAACCTTAATTAAGCTTCTCTCCTTCCTCCAGGTCCCTGAGCATGGACTTACCCTCAGCCCGAGTCAGCATACAAACCCTCCTGAAAGGACCCTGCCCAAAAGAGGCAGACCTTGGGGTAAAATATTCTCTGATCTACTGTTTTGTCATGCCACTTTCCTCATTTATTCCACTTGTCCACAGTTGGTTCTTTCCAGTCTTGTTCACTCCTTTCTATAAAAGAAAAGCCTTTTTCTGCCTGACCTTAGAAATGATTACAGATCTTATGGCCAGAGAGTTTACCCTATTTCAATAGTTCACCTTTCCCCCAATTGCAATAATCCTTCCTAATTTTGAAAATCTCTCCTTCCCTAATTTGACTGTGTTTTATTGGGCACATTGCATCACCCTTGGCCAAATCATTATCTCTCTCCTGATATACCACAATGGACTCCAAACTCTAGCCTTCTCTGTTCTGGCTAGATTCCAGTTCATTTTCCACACTCCGCTTACAAGACTGCATACAACATGACCCCTGCCTACCTCCCCATCTCTCACTGTTCTTCCCTTGCTAGGAAGACATACCAAACTTCTTTCAACTACGTAAAGACAACAAACTCTCTTGTCTTTTGACCTTAAAACATGCCGCTTTCCATGTCTGGCTACTCACTACATAGAGCTCAATCAATATTTGTTAAGAAGATGGAGACAGAAGAAGGGGAGAATGGCTGTAGAATAAGGAAGAAAACGCCATTCAGAGAGGAAAGAGTGATTTCCATGAGATGAAATGGCCATGGAGATAGGAGGAAAACTAGGAAGCCAAGGTGTGTGAGAGTTTCAAGGAGGAAGAGTTGTTCAACATCATCCAATGATGAGAGGCCACGTAGGATGAGAATTGGAAGGCCATAAATTTGAATAGGCTAAGAAATCATTGATTAACTAGGTGAAAGCTCTTCCGGGGGAATGGTATGTGATAGAAGTCAGATGTAATTGAGTTGAGACGTGAATGAGCAGTAAATTCATAGAGGAAGCTACCAAAAGAGACTGATCAACCAAAAAGCATGGATGACAAGGGCAGTGGGGTGAAAGGACAGTTGCTGGAAGAAAAAGCCTCTTCTCTACCCTCTGTCCATTCCCACACTCTACTGTCCTAGTGTGTACAGTCTCTGGATAGAAGGGTCATGGTTTAAGAAGAACATGTCAGAGTGCTTATTTCAGCCTTTCTACCTATAGGAAAGGAGTCTACACAGCTTTCAAATGAAAACTTTTTGTTGTGTGGCCCCAAACTCTATAATATCACCAGAACACTGCAAAAGCCTGTGTTTGTCTGGGATTGTTAAACATGTACCTTTCCCTCTTCTTTACTCTCCCCTCAGCCTAAGCTAGTACCACACTGGATAACCACAACGAGAGAAGAATTTTAGTGCTGTGTTGGTGCTCCTGTCCCATGCCAGCTGTTGACTTCTAGGAAACCAATGGTAAGGACCCTTCTCTAATTCAGTGGTTCTCAACCTATGGGTCGCGACCCCTTTGGGGGTCAAACGACCCTTTCACAGGGGTCACCTAAGACCATCGGAAAACAAAAAGATATTTACATTAC
>NW_017731965.1:65415-69789 GCF_001890085.2 Hipposideros armiger | reverse complement strand
GGGGGGCTTGAGGAGGGGCGGCGCCGGGTTAAGAAATCACAAGAGTCAAAAGTAGAGTTTCTGCGGGCCAGGGGTCTCATCTCTGCAGACCGAGAGAGCGAGCCCTGATACTGGCCAGCAAATAACTTTTATTTACAACTGTCACGAAGAAGTCAATTTGAATATTTATACCCAGTTAATTGATTTGATTAGACTGGCAGCTGCTTCACCGAAACTTATTGTGATCAAGCAGGAGTTGTGCTTTCACACATGTGTATAATCCCCGGGATGGCCTCAGCACTCCGAGACCATCAGATAACGAAGTTTTACAGAGATCATTCCTTTGGGTCTTAGCATTCCAAAACACTCCCTTATGACTTCAAAGACTCTCAGTGCGCAGGAGCATTTGAGTCCGCAGCTGCAAGGCGACATGCATTTTACTAAGTGTTTTAACATTTTGATTCTTTATGAAAACCTTCCTTCAGTCCCTGACTGGGATTATTTAGAAATCCTATTTAGACACCCCATTTAGAAAGTGGTGTTAGGTATCTAAGTTCTTTTCAGCAGTTATTAGTTATTAGTATGATAATAATAGCAATAGTAACGTCTAACATTTGCTGTGTATTTACTATGTGCCAGGTAATTTACATATCTACATTGTCTCATTTAATCCTTACAACAATCCTGAAAATGTAGGATCCTTATCAACATCCGAGGGTGAAGAAATGTTGGCTAAGAGAGACCGGGTGACCTGCTCAAGGAGTCAAAACTGAGTCAGGATTTGCACCCAAGTGTGTGTGACCCAGAGTTTACATACCTTCCACTATATTCAGGCTGCTGTATTGATGTTCCAACTAATTTGCTGATAGTTAATGCTTTGTCTGCCTATGAAGAAACAGGACTGCATTTTCATTTTAACCAGTCATTAGGACATTCTCAAGCGTGAGGCATGCTAGGACTTCTGAAGTAAGAATCAGGGAGAACGGAGAGGAAACCAGGACCATACTGGATGGGGGTGAACAAGCTGCCCTGGTACAAGGAAGGCTAACTCTTGTCCAGTGTTGGACGGAGAGGACAAAGGGGTAAGGCCAAACTCAAGTTGGAACAGACAGGAATCAATAAGTGAAATCGCAGAGCCGCTATGTGTAGTTAGCATCACAAGGCCAGCAGCACACAATGCTTTAAATCAGATGGTGGCACTGGGGTTCAGGACTGTAGCCAGCAGCTGGGAGGCATGAGCAGCAGGTGCCAGGCCCGCACAGGTGCCAACAAGAACTGGAGAACTAGGAAAGAAAGTGAAGGATCCTGGAGTTATGAATGGATCCAGCCAGGAAGAAGCCTTCAATGGGTACCTGGCTATAACTGGTGAACTGAGGCTTATGATCACTTCTACTGGCCAGAACTGGCTCGAGAAGTACAGGACTAATGTCACAGATGAAAGACACCTGAGAATTGAGCTTGGAGGATGAGGAAGACTAGCAATCAGCCTTTGATGGAGGTAGATGGGGCAATTGTTTAAAGTTTTTAAACAGTGCTGCAAAAAAATATTTTAGAAGGCAAAGGAGATGGCTTTAACTTCCTCCCTCCCAAGTACAGGAAGTAATGAAGACCTCCTCCAACCCCCGCCCAAGCCCCAGCAGCCTACAGATTGGGAGAACATTACCTCAATTCCAAAGTAACTCTCTACTTTATTTTTAATCCACAGACATGCTCATAACAATGAAAGTCTCCACTGACTTCCTTAATCTTTCCTATCTCCATCTGCCACACCACCTCAAAATTTGGAAGTATTAATGAAAATAATTTTCCACATTTTGATGTTATGTAAGTTTTAAGTCTGGAAACAAAGATACAAATATTATTATGTTATAAATATTAATACTTCAAAAGATGACCCAAAAGACCATCTAGAGCAGCGGTTCTCAACCTGTGGGTCTCGACCCCTTTGGGGGTCGAATGACCCTTTCACAGGGGTCACCTAAGACCATCAGAAAACACATATTTTTGATGGTCTTAGGAACCGAGACACCGCTCCTCTATCCATCTCCATGCTTCAAGACAAAATTTCATTTATTTGTAATTAGAAATAAATATTTCAAAATGTATAATTACATATTGTTTTAGTAATTAATCACTATCTTTAATTATGTTCAATTTNATAAATATCTATACAAACAAATGTTGACAATATATAACAAAATAATGTCTAATATGTATGGGGAATAGGATAGAAAATAATAATAGATGCCAATAACAAAATCTAGAGGGCTAAAAAAAATTAAAGTATCATTAGACCCTTAATTGTTGTAGAGTACAGTAACAATGTTGATAATTTTGATAAATTTGATAAATTGAGTTTGCTAGTTAAAATAACTATTGTGAGCACTGATAGAATAGACACAGAGCATTACAATCCTGTCAGCTCTTCCACATTTATCTAGGACCTGACCATTTCTCATCATCTCTTCTGCTACCTACTCAGGTACAAGACATGGCGATCTCTCACCTGGATTATTGCTGCAGCCTCCTAACTGGTCACCTTGTTTCTACTCTCGCCCTTCTTGAGTCTCCTCTCAACACAGTCACTTGAATGGTCCTGTCAAAACATAAGTTAGACCTTGGTGTTCCTCTGCTCAGCGTTCTGCATTGACTTCTCATTTCATTTGAAGTGAAGGCCAAATTTATCATAATGGTTTGCAAGGCCCTGCATTAACTGGCCTCCTATTAGTGCAGTAACCTTGTACCCTTCCCCTTCTCTCTTCATTCCGCACACACTGGCCTCCTTACTGAACCTCTAATCACTCACTTCTCTGCCTGGAATGCTCTTCCCCATGACATCTGCATGGCTCAACCCTTTGCTGCCTTCACATCTTTATTCAAATGTGAAGCCTTCCCTGCCGACCCTATTCACTATCCCTCTTCCTCATTAATTTTTCTCCATCACCAATGAACTTAGCACGTAGTTCAGAGAAACTTTGTACTCTAAAATTACAGACTATCAGAAACTCTGCTGTTTGACATTATTATATCAATAAGAATGAAACATTCCACTCTTGCCTAAGAGTGTAAGTCACTCTGACACAGAGAAGCAGCCTTGATTCACCATTGATACAGAGCTTCAGATAAGGGCTCTGGATTCAGTATTCCACGTCTAGCTTAACTTTGTTAAGTTCCAGTGAAACAAAAATCTTGGGTTCACTTTACACTCTAGACCTCACGTTGCTCTGAGGCTAAAGTCCACCCTTCCCTCCAATGCTATAATAATTCTATCTTTCCCTTTGTTTGGTGAGACACTTAATGATTGTTGGTGTGTGGTTTTCCTCATCGCAGTGGCCAATGAACTTGACCTTGTCAGACTACAGGTCTCATATGGAAGCTTCTAAGGTACTATAGTACACAGGTTTTTATTTGATTATTATTTTTAATCTGTACATGTATGTTTTATTATACACGCATTGAGGTTTATTGGCTGTTTAAGTAAACTATGTTATCTTTATTTACTGAGAGAACTCAAGATTAGCATGTATCTCAAGGACGTCTCTCAAATACATTGTGACATATCAAAAACTTCAAATGATTTTGTAATTTGTTCTCAATTCATGGAATGTCTGACTCTCCCAAAGTGTCGTCCCTCTTCCTTTGCTGACATAGTCTGACAGCAAGTGACTGAATCAAACGATTCAGTTTAGCTGCAAGAACGCCAGCATCCTCCCACGGTGGGTTCTCTCCTCACAGAGCTGGTGCTGAGGCTGTGAAAACTCAGCCCCTGCCAACTTCTTCCTGTTCCATCTTGTCCTTGCCAGATGTTTCTGCCAGATTGATAGGGTGCCCGTCTCTCTTTGTGTCTCACATTCTTTTGTAGTCATTATACCAACCTGTCTACTTTCTGAAGAAAAAAAAAATCTCTACCATTAAGGCCCAGACATTATATACTTATTAGACACAAAGATGTCTCACAGATAAATTACACACATTAGATTTTTTTTCTATGACTAGCTTATTGAGTCTAGGTGAGCAATAGTGACAACACAATAGGGCCATCCTTTCAATGAATCACTGATTTGCTGAACATCTGCTTACTTTTAGTCATAATTCATCATTTGATGCCATAGTGTAGTCTATAATTTTTCTTCATGCTTTCATTGGAACTTGTTGACATGTTTCCAAGGGTCGTTTTTCCCCCCATGAAATAAAAAGCTATTCTCCTTCAAGAAAGAATTAATACATTTGTAGCTCTCACAGGCAAGGATTTGTTGAATGATTTTATCTGTTTGTAAATTAGTTATCTGTTTTGTTATTGTATCTTGTAAGCAGGCTACAGATTTTGTATACGATTTAGTTGGACCTTGTAGGATTTTTTGAAAAGACTTTGGAGCCTGACCATTTGTTTTTATT
>NW_017731965.1:19326-61884 GCF_001890085.2 Hipposideros armiger | reverse complement strand
ATTTCATTTATTTGTAATTAGAAATAAATATTTCAAAATGTATAATTACATATTGTTTTAGTAATTAATCACTATCTTTAATTATGTTCAATTTGTAACAATGAAAATACATCCTGCATATCAGATATTTATATTACGATTCATAACAGTAGCAAAATTACAGTTATAGAGTAGCAACAAAAATAATTTTATGGTTGGGGTCACCACAACATGAGGAACTGTGTTAAAGGGTCGTGGCATTAGGAAGGTTGAGACCCACTGATCTAGAGGATGCCCCTTGGATGCTCTGATAATAACAACTATTGATAATTGCATCACACTTGTGCTTTTTTGTGTTCTTTCACATAAAAGATTTAATTACCACATTTTATGAACACTCTTTCATTTTCCTATCACATCTTTGGGGTAGGTTTAATTTTTGTTCTCTGTTTACAGATAAGGAAACCCATCTCCAGAGATATTAATTGAGTTGTCCAAGGTCATACAACCAGGAAGATCAAGGCTGGGTCTAAATCCCAGTTCTCTGTCTCTTTAGCTTATGCCTTTTTCTCTCCACCACACCATGCTACCTCCACCCTTCAAGAATCTCTCTTCCAAAGAAATAGAAGCCAGGCTTTGTGCCCACTGTAAGTCTGCCCTCCAAGATGGACCTTTCTGAGATCCATCAAGAAAACACTGGCAAAGCCCTGTGGTGTGATGAAGACAAAAATATCATGTGTAAGCCACAGGGTTTTTTGTGGAGCCTCAGAAAGAAACAAGCTTCCTTGATTTCAATTATGGCACATTTGTTCTGTGATCTTGCTCTTCTGGTCTGGTGTGTCATTCCTTTTTAATCTCCACATAAATCAGAATGTCACAAGCCACAAAAGCTGTGAAATTCTGAGCCTGCCATGGAAATATAACTCCTGATGCATATCAAAAGAAACTGGTCAAATCTAGCAGAACTTCTTTCAAGGGAAGCTTTGCATTTTCAGCCCATTGTTTTTATCTCCATAACAACTCTGTTGAACATAACATTGTGGGTTAAATGGTTACTTTTACTTGTATTCATTAAAGAAACACCATTTTTCTATCTGTGCATAATTTGGGGTAAAAGAAATTACTCTATTCAAGACTTTCTATCCAAGAGTCTCTTTCCATTACATGAGATAAACTGTAAAATTTGTCATTTTGCCATGACCATACCATAAAAATCTATTATCTTTCTCCATGGTTTCCATCTTTCCTTCCAACTTTATAAATAACATGGACTTTTCCTAAAAATATCAATGGAGTTAAGTCAGGAGCACAATTTATAGTTTCATACCTTTGGTTAAGGAGAAAGGCTAACATAGGCAGATGAGGGTATTTCCCTCTTGTTAAGGCAAGTTGTTGGCTCAAGATGAGGGAAAGAGATCATTGACTTACAAGATATACTTGTATATGCAGATTCAACCTCAGAGGTCCCCAGGGAATTCTGGGAGCCAACTGGCCAGTGAAAATCAAATAGTTCAGACCATCAGCCTATATGTCATCTGAGCATAGTTTCTCAAAGCTACACTCAAGATTACAATTATGCGTATCTCAGTTCACTATCTGGGTTTACTCACATGATGCTTTTGCCTCCTCAGGGGCAGGTCTGGCATGGCATACACGGCTTGAAAAGCAACCTCACAGTTTTCAATGCTTAATCATCAAAAGGTATTGATTTTGAGATGAGAATCTAGGTCTCTTTGTAAATATTGTGATAAATGCTGAGGCTAAATAACCATGTCTGCCATATCTTGTTTACAAAATAGTTAAAACCAATTAGAATCTTTATTTCCATCACGATAAACATGAAATGTGTACTTTTATTTGCAGAGAAAGGAGATTTCCTTTAAATGTCACAGGAAAAGGAAAAGAGGGATCCAGCAGGTAAAGGGGTTTTCAAAATCAGAATCTGAGTTTGGAGTAGGAAGAATTGCTCATCTATACAATCATTTGTTGTCTAATACTCCAGCTACTCACTGTACCTAGGAGACACTCAAAATTATATTAGACTCTGGAGTGGTAGAAAACATAACAGGGTCAATTCTCAGGTAAAAAAGAGACATTGTCTCACTCCCTACTGATTCCACAAACAAGGTAGCTGTGGCCCAGACTGGAGCAGGAGAGTCCTCCCTGCATTTCCTCCAACCCAGGATTCCTAGGTCTTCCCCAAACCAGAGGATTCTGGAGTCATTGCAGTGCTATCCCAGGTCTTTGGATGCCTTGAGGGAAATTGGGAAACAGCGAGGATGACTATATACCCCAGCTCCCTAGAAAACCTTAGTCTACATCTATTGACCCTGCCTAGTTATTAAGAGCACCCTCTTTTACTCTCAAAAGTGAATATTGGCAAAATATTTGTACAACTTGTTAGGTAGCCTCCCTACTACCAGTGACAGAAACACTGATTCTGAGTTTACTCTCTAAAAGATTCAAATTCTTTAAATCATGATAAGAACCAGAAAGATCAATCACTGTAACTAAGAAAAAATATGAAATGATCTGCTTCATGCATTTAACAAATATTTATAAGACATAGTACTTGCTTAGCCTTATGGTGAATATGAAGATATGTAATACTATGGCCTTTGTCCTTTTTATGAATTGAACAAAATTTATCCTAGCTCATAAGATCTCGTTGTCTCATGTCTGTCCTTCCTGGCTGTCTGTTCTAAAACCCAAACTCCTATGAGTTTGTTTTTCATTATTAGTCTTTGGATTCTCCATATTTCTGCTCATGTGACCTGATCTCTGCCATGTTTATATTGTTCTGCCTTGACATGATGGGGATCCTCTGAGATGGCCCCCAACAGTCCTGGCCCCCAACAGATGTGGCCTGGTAGACACATCTTTGTGTAATCCTCTCTTCTAATGAGTCTTGGCTAGACTTAACAATTAACTTATAGGAAACAATGTGGCAGAAGTTATTGGATATCACTTGTGAGGTTAGGTTACAAAAACACTGGCTTCCATCTTAGACACCCTCTCTTGCTCTTTCATTTGCTCATTCTGAGCAAGCCAACCACTCTATGGAGAGGCCCATGTGGCAAGAAACTGGAGAAAATATTTCATCAATGGCCATCAAGAAACTTAGGACGTCGGTTTAACAGCCCTTGAGAAAGTGAGAATTCCTGCCAACAATCCCATAACTGAACTTGGAAGTAGATGCCCCTCAGCCGAGCCTTCACATGAGACTGCAGCATTTGGAGAGACCTGCAGGCAGAGATACCCAACTAAGCTGCACCCAGATTTCTGACCCACAGAAACTATAAGATAGTAAATGTTTATTGTTTTAAGACACTAGGTTTTGGGATAACCTTTTACATAGCAATAGATGACTAATACTCTTGATCCTTATCTCATCCTGTACCAAAGATACAGGCTTCTCAAGTTCTCAGCTAGGCTGGTAAACAGGCAGCCCCAGTTCTACTCTGTCCTTCAAAAAGACCAGAGATAACCAAAGGAAACCTTCCATTGCACAGCAGACGAGTGACCACAGTCCTTCCTTGTTTCCTGTAGACCCAGAGTTCTGGTGCCAGTTTCTGGGCTCAGTCCAGCCTCTAGGGCTGGTGGAATCATATTGTAAGTACTTAGACCATCTCTTAGGGTCCTCTTCTTTTCCTATTTTACTCTCATAAAAAAATCAGATATTAAACCTATTTTTTTAGCATTGTTTTTAGCATTTCCAAGGTAGATGGATGGCAAATTATCTTGCAAGATAAGTCCATGGAGTTTCAAATGCAATTCCCAGCATCTTTTTAATACTTGTCAACACTTTTTCATTCTGGTAAATAGTTGACATGCTTGTACGTTTCTGTGGTACTCTGGCAAATACAAAACCAAGTATATTAGAAAGATACCATTTTTCCATTCAGGAGTTAATGTTCTTTGAAAAATAAATACACAAACAAATAAATAAATAAACAAACCCAAGGGCATACATAACAAGGAGAAAACAGTGAACTGGAAAGAGACAGCACCTCAGGGAGAATGCATGCTAGAAAGGTGTAGGTATTTACACTGTGAGAAGCTTTAGTGTTGGCAGGTTTCATACTAAAGACTAGACTGCTTCTAAGAGGATCATTACATCTTATCCTCCTACGAGAACAATTCTCCAACCACGTAAAAGTGTTTCTGCATCCATTAACACTTCTTTCTGAAAAGTCTGACTGTGACAGAGGAAAAAGCTGAAATCTCATCTCACCCTGAACTCAACCATCTTAGAGATTAGAAAACAGAGATTTCTCATCATGAGAGCACAAGGAGTGTACCTTTTCCACTTTTAGGTAAGAACAGAATTGCACAGAGGCAGAATAAGATTTCCTTCTTGGAAATGTATGTCTTTTTCCTAAGGGTCATAAACAATTCTAAATACTCTTTCAGTTTCCTTATCCCATGTAAGGCTCAGGCACAGAGCCATTGTGAGCCATCAACAAGAACAAGATTTATGCTCTGAAAATAGGACAAAACAGAGTTTTCTTCCCTTTGTGCTGTGTCCCCATGGGATAACTGAGGCCGTTCTGTCCTCAACAAAGAGCTGTGATTATTATGTGAGCTTTATCAGACACAGTGTGCTTGTGTTCTGAGAACTCACAAGGTGATTGTGTGGGCTGCATAGCACTCAGCTTGACTTCTCTAGAACTCAAGTCCAGTGGACACAGCAAAGCTGAGAAAGCGACAATTGGGGTGTGCATCCCTTTCTAAAACAGATATAGATGAGCCCCTTGTCACAAACAATGTTTTGCAAGCTCTAACACCAGAAAGAAGCAGTGGCACAACAGAATTGAAGCTCAGAACGCTCCAAAGTTCTATCTTTAGGAAAATAAGGAAAGAAGCCGACTTGTAACTTCTATCCCCTGAGAGCCTGTCACTGCTCTCAGAGATTTGATTTAGATGTCTGTGTCTGAAAAGGTCAGCAGGGCCAATAAAGACGGTCTTTGATGTTCCTTTAATGGATTTTCTTTTCCCTCACCCCAAACTAAGGCTTGCTGTTTCTGTTAGGTCACGCATTCCTTCTGTGTTCTTAACTTGCCCATATAAAACATACCCCAACACACCACACATATAACACACACATACACATACACACACAAACCCCAAAGCCTGTTCCACCTCCTTTATTCTTTCCATTCAAACCTAATCAAAATAAAATGTACCCTCCATATAAAAACTCAAAGCATCAACATACCAACCTTCACTTACAATTTATACCAGGTACTGGGAAGAATGTGCATCATTGCTTCCAATTCCCAACCATCCTATCATGTTGCAATTTTTAGTCGATTGATCCCTAAATAGTCCTTTGAGACAAGAAGGAGGTGACTCAGACAGTAGATGAACTAAAATACCTTAAGTCTTATCTTTTTCATGTATCCCTTTGCACACGGATGCAAAAGGTAGCCATGGTTCCATGCCACAGTGATCACTATTAGGTGACACCTCCAAGTTCAGCCTTAAAGAGGATAAATACAAATCAGACACAACTCAAACTTGGACTTGGCTACTGAAAATTCCAGTCAGAAGCATTCAAATGAAGGCCACATCCCTAAAGTAAACAGTGGTGCAACTTCTTAGAAAAATAAATTGACTACATATCTTTTTGGACTGAATTGTGTCCCCTCTAGAATTCATACATTGAATTCCTAACCCCCATACCTCAGAATGTGATGTGTTTGGAGTTAGGGGCTTTATAGAGGTCATTAGGGCCCTAATCATATGACTGGTGTCCTTATGAGAAGAGAAAATTTGGATATAGACATAGTACCGAGAGAAGACAATGTGAAGAAACAGAGAGAAGATGGTCGCCTATAAGCCGAGGAGAGAGGCCTGAAACAGATCCCTCCTTTATAGTCAGAAGGAGCCAACCCTGCCAATACCTTGATTTTGGACTTCTAGCCTCCAGAACTGTGAGACAATACATTTCTATTGTTTAAGCCACCCAGTCCTTGTTACTTTGTATATTAGCAAACTAATATAACATCCATTTTCACATTAGGGAGCAGATGGTTACCTGGGTAGAAGCATGTGTATCAAATAAAGCTTGCTTGGAGTTGCAACACCACAACTTCCTCCCGTTATAAACTTGGGCAAAGTATTTCCACTTTCTAAGACCAGTTTCTTCATCTGTAAAATATGGATAATAATGCCTATCTCATAGAGCTGTTATGAGGATTAAAGGAGATAACACACATGAAAGGCTGGGCGCATGCTCAATAACAGTGCTCAATAACAGTGACTCAGCATTGATGGCTTTACAAGTCTTTGAACTTTATAGAATATAAATATAAACAACAATGACATTTAGAAAATAATCTCTCTGGATGCTGGAAATGTCAATCTTTGTAGTTTGTAAGGAGTTCTACATCAAAGGGACGCCAGTCATCATGACTTGAAGGTATCTTGGATGAATTATGAATGGTTCTGCTGACAGGCTCTTCAGTTAAATATGATACTTCCAGAAATAAATTGATGCAATGGACTCAATACATTTTTACAACTTTTCCAAGGGATGTTGAAAATTGAGAGATAGTCAGCCTTTAATTGCAAAACCATTTAGGTCCTAGACCCTTAGCACCTATTCCAGCCATTGTGATTTATCGGATTGTGGTTTACAGTTTATTAGATGAAATCAGATTTCTCTTTAGCTTTCTCTTCCAAAAATTGAGAATTCTTCTGCTGACCAGAGGAAAAGTTCTTGTCCAAGACTTTTTTGGTTTTTGTCCTTATGGATTTTCTGGTACTGCCCACTTTTTACACTTTATCCAGTGCAGCCCAGCAAACAAGGTAATCAAAATGCAGGAGTAAATGTTACTAGGAAAAGGAAAAGGAAACGTCAGGGCATAAATTTTCTTCAAGTGAGATTATCAGTGGTAAGTGCCAGTGCCCTGGTGCTCTCACCCTGGATTGCTTGATTATGTGCAGCAGGGAGGGCAGCACCACGCCTGGTACAGTCTGTAATCTCACCAATATTTCTGGGTTATGGTTGACTTAGTTGGTTGCACCAAATTCCCCCTGTTCTTTGGTCCCTACTCTTCTAAAGGAATATGGTTCTTCTCTCTTTATGTCCCTCCACTCATTCATCCATTCACTAAAATGTGTGATCACTCCATTAGTCAGGTAAGGTTAGGCTCTGCTCTCTATGGAATCGACCCTAATCCCAAATGACTCCAAGACTAAGGGTCTAAATCAGATGTGGGATGAATGTTTTCAGGGATGTCTCCCACTTCCCTTTCCCTGAGGTCATATCCAATTCTGATTTCCACCTGCACCTGACTCTAGAGTAATGATGATTTCTTAACTATGTATAGGTTTTTTGTTGGTAGTGTTGTTGGTGTTATGTTTTTGGGGTTTTTTTAATACTTTTTCAAACTATTCTTTATTATCATGTCTTCTTATTGAATGTGAGGTAGGTGGAGCAGAGACATAAGAGGAGACTAATCTACAGAGAGGCTGCATGGCTTTCTCAGGACCACATGATCAGGGCCTAGGCCTTCCAACAAGACTCTCTGGTTCTTTCCCGAAAACACACAGCACCTAGCCAAGGCAGGAACACAGGACACTGTTGTCTTCACATTGTCAGCTCTTATCTTGCTCATGGGCCCTCTTACCCCCACAGAAAGCATTGTGTGTTCTCATTACATGCTCACCTTTTTCCCCAGGGAGCCTGGAATAAGTTTCCCTCACAACCTCTTATGACACAGTAGGACTGGGGGAGAGCATTTGCAGCCAAAGGAAAGTGTTTTTTATAGAAATCTGCACAACTTTGGCATTAACTGAAATGACTGCCTTCTGGCACAAGATAAGTACCAAGCTAATTGTCACCAGTACCCTTCAAAACAACTCAATAAGTATACTATATAGGCTCCAAGTTTGCCCATCTCTCTACCCTGGACATAATCCATTCTTTAGCCTCTCTCAAATAGATTGCATTTCATACAACCTCAGAGGGTTCTCTTTCCAATATAGTTTAAACAATTCTTAGCAAAGGATGACTATGAGGAAAATGAAAATTTTGCAGTATTTCCATCAGTGTATGGCCTCTATATGTTTGCTTTATCATTTGAACCTCCCCCTAGAGTTTCTACCATTCAGTCTTTCACACAGCTTCCTTTCCCTTGCACATTATCCTCCAGTGCTCTCACCAAGTCTTTCATATTTCCCATATACCAAACTGATATTGACCTCCTGGAAAGCAGGACTCATTTCTTGTTCTTGAGTTTCACATCAAAGTGCCTAGTTGAGGTTTAGCAGCATAGCACAGGTTAAAATTAGCAACAATGACAGATGGTCCTTGGTATTTCCTGTATTACTTTGAGTGAGATCTAATTGCATATTGTCTTGCATTTTATCTTCTTACCCTTATATATTGGATACCCAGAGAGACCATAAACCAATATACTACCATATCTTCAACTTATATTACAGCCCTATTAGCTGTTGCTGAGTCAGTACCCAAAGAATTTGGTTGAATCACTGTCTTTCTTATTCAGCACACCCAGTTCCCAGTATATAAGAAATAAGCTTGCATGATTTTTTCAAAAGTTCCAATAAAATGTCTTATCACATAATGTCCATTTCCTTACTTTGCTTGTCCCTAGACATTGGAGCAAATAGTAAGTTTCAATTTTCTCTCACATTTAACTCTTATTAATAAGAAATATCATCAAAATTCTTATCTTTGAAATTTGGAGTTCACATATATACATGTATAAAACTTTACTTGAGATTTCAAACATAGCTAAATGTTTGAAACTTCCATTTCCACATTTGTGCACAAATACTACAAAAATTACTCAGGGAGTAAGAAAGTAAAAATTATATAGTATATATAACATTAACATGAGCTTTTTACCTGGACAGTGGGGTAGATTAATGTTGGAGGTCTTTAAATGGAGGTAAAATGAAATTTGTAGGATATTACATATAGAATGATATTACTTATTCCATAGCACACGCACATGCACACACACGCACACACACACGCGCGCGCGTGCACACACACACACATGCTTAGATGTATGGAAAATGACTTTTACTTTTCAATTTTTTTCTGACATTTTATCATGACCATGAACTACATTTTATAGAAAAAATACTAATTAAGTAATCACCAATCTTTTAATACAATTTTTAAGACCTCAATTTTATATATCTGCCCAAGGTTAGGTATCTCTGAGTCAGCATGACTGCTTTTCTTTATGCCCTATGGATTCTACTCCACTGAACGTTGGTCTAGACCAGAGTCAACAAACTTTTTCTGTTAAGAGCTAGATTGTAAACATGTTAGGCTCTGTAGCTTCATCTCTTTTGCAACTATAAAACTCTGCTGCTGTAATTCAAAATCAGCTAAAAACAACATGTGAACAAATGAACATAGTTATGTTCCAATAAAACAGGCTGGATTTGGCCCATGAGCCATAATTTATCAACCCCTGGTCTAGACTAACATTGTAGCCACTAGCCACATGTGGCTATTTAAATTTAAATTAATTAAAATGATATAAAATTTAAAAATCAGTTTCTCAGTTACATTAACCACATTTTAAGTGCTCAGTGACCACACATGGCCAGTGGCTACCATATTGGACAGCACATATATAGAACACTTCCATCATAACAGAACACTGAAACTCATCTCTCAGGTTGTTCAAACTACACTAGAATTTTTTGGATAAGACGGGGGGGAAAAGCATTTTATTCTCTAATCTACTAAATTCTAGTCATTTTTGACACTTACTCAATATGAGTGATTTATAACAGCATCAAGTAGTGTGAAACTTTCATATTCTGCACAAAATCACCATGGTGTGAATTTAAGCAATATTTTAATTTTCACCAGAGGCAAGGTGTTAAAAAGCATGTTGAAATTTTATTTAGAAGATTTAAGAAAGGAAAACCAAAACTTTCTATACCATAAAGATTATGGGGTTGGCCCCATAATCTTTTTAAAAAATATATCTTAGGAAACTGAAATCTAAAATACAATAATTTTAAATATGCCCAAAAATAATGAGAGGGGAAACAGGTAAGATAGAAAGAAATCTGTCTAGCAAATGGGTCATTAAAAACTACCATCTGGTTCCGGAAACATTTGAAAAGGAATTTGTCCAAGTATTACTTCCCATTACTTCTACCCCTTAGGAGTCAGAGATGGATGCAAGATGGGACAGGGACACCTCTTGAAAATCATAAGCTATAGAGTCTCCAATAATGACAAGGCAGCTTACAAAACTGCACAGGACTTGTAGAATGAGAGGAAGGGCTTTAGAGAAAATACCACCATAGCATTTCCCACCTCTTCATCAGATTTGCATTAGCTTCCATTTTCCCCCTGCATTTCTTCATGGCTTAGGTGGACACACTATTTATTGCCCAACTGTTATTCCCTTCACAAAGGAAGAATTCACATGCCAAGAAAAACAGAAGAAAAGAGCCTAAGGCCTAAGAGAAGCAGCTCCAGTTTATCTGCTTGCCTAGTGACCAAAGTTTGTCTCGTCCAGCCCATTTTAAAGCAGTGTGTAAGCAGCTGGCCACAGCTGCAGCAATAAATGTTTGTCCAAAAATCATGATGGCAACTCAAGATTGTGAGAGCAAGACAATTTGTTTTTTACTTTGAATCCCATACCGCAACAAGAGACCAGAGAGAAACGTGTTTCACTCACAAAAATGGGAACAAACACTCTCATTCCAAACTGCATAATTTTATCATTAAAGATCAGGGGTGGCCAAAATAAATAGAATGATATTAATCAAGTCTTAAAAATACCAGTGTACAAATCAGTCTCATTTCAAAGCAACTTCAACAACTTCCAAAGGGCATCACCTTGTATAAATGACACACTCTGTTCTAACTGTTTGACTAGCTCAGGTATCAAAAAGCTGATGTGGCTCCAATAGAAACCCCAGCATTACATGCAGCAAGCTAGGAAACTGCGACAGCCATCTGAACATGATTGCAGTCGCATTCTCTATGTGACAGTCATCATCACCAGCCTTTCACCAAGCCCCTTTTATTCTCTGACTCAGTTTCCCTTTATAAAAGTGGTCAAAATGTGAGTCTCCTCACAAGAATTTTATGGAATTGGATGTGGTTTCTGGAGACATACTTTGAAGATCATGTGAATTTCACATGAACAAATAAAAGGAACTGTGGTTCTCTAAAGCAGTGCTTCTGCAGAAATACTGCATTTTGACTAGCTCTCAGATGATGATAATGATGCTGGTCCACGAACGACATTTTGAGAAGCAAGACTAAATAGCACATTCATTTCCTATGCTCAAAGAATGGTCTTTAAGCTTGGGATTGGTGGAGAATATTATTCTTAAAATGCAGAATTGGAAAACAGTAGAGTGAGATTGGACCTAGGAGATTATCTAGAATAAACTCTTCATTTGTAAAAAATATTTGAGAGACTCACCCACAGCCACACCGCAGAGCAGTGGCAGGTGCTGGGCCTGGCTTCCCCAGTGCCACACAGCAGGACAAGCATGTGCAGTGTGATGGAGTGGGGGCAAAGGGGGTCCGGGAAGGGAGAGGAAATGAGAGAAGGGGGGCATTTTATTCCTCACACATCTGAACAACTGAGTTAGACAAAGAGCATGGTCCATGACTTTAAGAACCATTGAAAAAGTTGTTGGGTAGTCAGGTATCAATAAAATTAATCAATCCATAAAGACTTTATCATATCTACCCACACTTCTCCTTGTAAACAATACTATCACATTCTGCAAAGCTAAGTAAGCTGTTGTGGATCCCAGTTTACTATCTAGTAAAAGTCTTATTTCTCTCCACTACAGAGGAAAGAAACAGACTACAAACAGCCCCTACTCTGTACTTAACATACTGATAGTTTCTTTATGTATGGTACCCCATTTAATTCTCGCAATCTATAAAATGGATAGAACTATCCCTGTTTTTTAGATGAAAACTGAATTTGAAAATGATTAAGTACTGAGTTCATGGTAATACAACTAGTAAGTGGCTTAGCCAAGATTCACATTTATGGCTGCCTACCCCAAACCCTGAGCTCTATCTTTTTTCAAGCCTAAATTTATAGCAGGCCTATAGCTTAAGTCAACTTATAATTAGCCTCCAAATGTATAAATGTCCCATTCTCAAAGGCTACAGTTATTTCTAAAAGAAATTTCCTGTCCCACTTTTTACCAGCTTGTGGATCTAGGCTTTTAATAAGGAGTAACCCAATTCAACCCTTCAAACTCTCCCACCCATAAAAGTGTCCTACATACTTGAGTGCTTAAATATCTTTTTGTAGCGGTTACAAACTTTAAACTCACCAAGAGCCATCATCGAAAGAGATGAATAAATCAATTTCTGAAAGTCAAGATTGGTGGGAATAAAAGGAAGGGACAACAGGAAGCATTGCATGTCTGAAAATGCAGGGACCCAATTAGAAAAATAGTAGAGATTGCTTCCAAGAGACAAGTGTTTAAACAGTGGTGAATATGCATTAGCTTGTATCACCGGAGAGCATAAATACATTTTGCTGATAGTCAATCCATGAATGGAAAGTTATCTCCTACCCGGCCCTTTAAAACACTCTCCAAGAGAAGCACAGAGACAATAGGGGGAACTGAGGCTGCGCTTTGTTAGCCAGGAGCTTCCGCTGGGCAGGTGCAGTGATGGCCTGCCAGTGATATCTGGATTCTGGGTGTCAGGCAGGGTCTCTGAAGGACCAAAGGAGGAGGGACTTGCTCAAGGTCATTCATTAACTAAACAATTTTTTTTACCTTTTAGGGTCTTAATCACATAGATTTGAATTAATCACACTTCTGTATTAAGGTATAGTATAATAGTTTTTTCATGTAAGGACCCTCTCTTGTTTTCTTTTGTTTTTGTTGGGTTATGTGTGTTTTTTTCTGTTTTATCCCTGACCCTCTCCTTCACAAACTTCCAACGTGATGTGTTTCATATGCATCTTTGGATAGTTTTATGGATAAATCTATCTTAATGGCAATGTGTCTTTTACTGTTATAATTTTTTTGTTGTTTAAACATTCACTGTATACTTTGATCACACCTCGTGTTTCTTCTTTTTAAAATTTTTACACCTCTAATAGTCACAGCATGAGCGCTACTTATTATTTTGCCTCTTTTTACTTAAGTAAAATTCAATTATAAAAAGTCAGGCCATAATTACCCAGGAGACTGTGTCAGAGTGACCTAAAACCTGGATTCCTGGACCAGAGCTTTACCACGAAGCAGGCCGTCACTGAAATAATGGAATAGAAATGTGAAGAATATGTAAGGATTTATTTTCCTGTTGCCTTGAGGAACTACAAACCAAGGAAGGCAGTCAAGCTTCTGAGGTTAGATCTACGCCAGAAGTTCTCACACTTGAGCTGGCATCAGAAGCCCCTGGAAAGTATGCTAAATTTGGATTCATCTCCAGAGTTGCTGACTGGGGCCCAAGGATCTGCATTTCTAACAAATTCCAACATAATGCTGAGGCTGCTGACCCAGGGTTCTCACTTTGAGAACTGCCCTTCTATGCAATGTCAGGATCCAGATGTGTTGAAAGATTAGAAAATGGACTGGGTTTCTCAATTCACTCTTTACGTTTAGACAGTACATATACAACATATGATTATTTTTATCGTCCCCACATATGTCTCCTTGTTTTTTTAAATCCTCATGTTCTTCTAGGTATATATTTGCAGCATAATTTTCGCCCAGTGCCCAAAACAACCTATAACGGGGAGCATTCAAAATACTTTGTGTCCTCATTTTTTTGTCTATTTGATCTGCCAATTTGTGAGAAAGGAGAGTTAAAAACTTTCATGATGAATGTAGATTTTCAATTTATTCTTTTGCTTTATTTATATTTCAAAGCTATGATGAAAATTTCAAACTGCTTCATGATTCTTCTATCTTCTTGGTAGGTGTTTTATTAATGTAATGCATCTTTTTTTTTTCCTTCTCAATGCTTTTACCCTTGTGTTATATTTTGTCATTTTAGCATTGTTACTCCTGTTCTATTTTATTAACATTTGCCTGGCATATAATTTTCCTTCCCTTTGTTTTCAAACTTTCTGCATCATTTGGTTTTATATTTGCCTCTTGCAAATAGCTCATAACTGGAGATTTAAATTCAATTCTGAGAGTCTGTGTCCTTCACATAGATTGTGATTTCTGACGTGTTTTCCCCTTCTGCTATCCTGTTTTGGTTTTCTGCTTAATGTGCATTATTTTTACTTCTCTCCCTCCATCTCTGGATATTTTCTGAAGGCAAAGCCAAAAATAAAATTTGCTGGGAAACCAGATTGTGGTATGAACATAAGAGAGTTGGTGAGGATGACAAAGGCCCTTTCTGTGGCCTAATTCTAGTCAGGCTCCTGTAAGCCCTCAAGGCCCCAGCCTTAGGCTCTGTCCTTGGCCCATTTAGTCCAGTTTTAGCAAGAATCCTACTGGGTCACTTTAGCAAAAATCTGATCAAATTCCTCATTCCCCATTCTTGATATCTGTTATGGACTGAATGTTTATGCCCCTCCCAATATTCATATGTTGAAATCTAATCCCCAGTGTGGTGGTATTAAGAGATGGGGCCTTTGGGATATAATGAAGACATGAAAGTAGAACCCTCATGAATGGGATTCATGTCTTTATAAGCATCATGACAGAGTTTCTTCCTCTCTCTCTTGCCCCTTTCCACCATGTGAGGATACAAGGAGAAGTCAGCAACCTGCAACCCCAAAGAGGGTTCTCAGCAGAAACCAATGATGGTGCCACCCTGATCTCAGACTTCCAGCTTCTAGTACTGTAAGAAATAAATTTCTGCTGTTTATAAGCCACCTAGTCTGTAGTATTTTGTCATAATAGCCCGAACAAAGACAATGTCTTATCACCCTGGCCTTCCTTCCACAAGATCCTTTTGAGTTACTCCAGCATGCGTCCCCCTACCCTGGGTATTTCTTCTCAGCAATTTTCCATCCACTGACCTCCACCCTGCTGCTGAGCTATAAATTCCCACTTTTCCTTGTATTCAGAGTTGAGCCCAATCTCTCTTCCCTACTGCAAACCCCATTGTAGCAGTCCCCCTGAATAAAGCCTGCTTTAGTATCTTTATCAAATGTCTGAATCTTTTTTTTTAAACAAAAATAACACTTGGATGTTTCATCTGAATGACTGAATGACTGGAGTTGCCATTAACGGCAGGAATAACTGGTTATTGCAGAGCAGGTCGGGAAATACCAAGTCAAGATCAGAACATGCTAAATTTGAGATACCTACTACACATCTAAGTGAGATGGAAAGCATGCAGCCATAGAAAAGGGTCTTCAAGTTATGGGAGGCTGTAATAGTGCTAGAAATAAGCATTCAGGAGTTCTCAGCGCAGGGATGGGATTTAATGACACAAACTTGGATGAACTCATTGAGGCAAGCAATAGACAGAGAAAACAGAAGGTCAGCTTTCCTACTGGAGTACAGTGGGTTGGAGGAGCCAGGACACGTTCACTCATCTGAGACCCTCTTCTGCCACACCAGAAGCAGGGGCTACACCAGTTGCATGGGGCCTTGAATCTGAACAATTCTGGGGTGAAGAATTAGCAGATAAGCATAGACTTCTGTTCAAAGTGAGTTTTTAAACACCTCCACTTGTTTATAGCATTGAGTTGGAATGAGATCAAAATATTATTTCTTGAAATAAATAGAAGGCAAATTTTCCACATAAAGTTATTGTCATGGCAAGAGATTAATCTCCATAAAGAAGAAACATAGTTAAGAGTCCTGTTTTGGATCTGTATAACTCTCTACATTTTGAGAGTTTCCACAGACATAATGTGATGAAATCCTAATGGCCAACTCCTGATAAGAAAGCTAAAGCTCTGAATGGTCAGGGAAGGTCATTATCACACAGATAAGTGGGATACCCTCCATATAATGTTCTCTTCTTTGGTTATTGAGATAATGGTACTGACCACAGACATCAATAGGGCTTACAGAGTTTATTTGCCAGAAGTGCAGATACACTAGCACTCAGTCATTCATTTTCTCTCAGACATCCCGTTTCCTTAATGATTAAGGGGACGTGTTCTCCAGATAACTGTGCAGAGCCGAAGACACAAGCTGTGGCTACTGAACTAAGAAAAATTAACTGGCCTGTGGCAGGGTCAGAACATGGCCTCTGCAGGGTGCTCTCACTAACTGAGCTAACCAGCCTGGGGAGCCTTCTAATTCTAATTAAAATGAAAGAGGGAGTATTTTTCTTGCTTATTGTCCATTCCACACAGAATGCAGAAACCATTTTACCGTGTATCATGTCATCTCTGATTAGAGAGTGTATTGGTTCTGTTGAAACACAGCTTTGGGGTTTATTAGAACAGTAATGAAACAGAAAGGAGTCACGCATGTCAAAGAGGAGAGACAACTGAACAGGAACATTTCTGTGCAGACGCAGAGACCTTATTTAGGACTGTGGGTATCTTGTCTTCTCCAGGCTTATAGTAATTGCTAATATGCAGTCAGAAGTTGCGCTCTCATATTAAGAAGCAGAAAATTCATAAATATTTACCAGCTTGTTGCATGTGATATATAATTCCTTCTCTCCCCATAAATTATAAAATGTGTTTATATTTTACATCACCATGGAGAAAAAGTGTAGGAAGACAATGAATAAAATAGGTAATTGAAATGGCTGGCCCCACTTTGGTGGCCTGCCTGATTCTTTTCCCCCATAAAACCCCACTTTGGAAAAAGAAAGAAGGTCTCAAAGCTCTAAAAGGCAGTAGTTTAAATGAAACAGCTACATTCCAAGATGAAACTGATTGATGCAGGTGACTTTCTAACTTGGAAGTTCACACTTACAGAGGTTCAAATAATTAACCATTAAATACTGATTCCTAACATAAGCTTGTAAACTGGACATTAAAGTCACATTTTCTAGTTTTCCTTCTTATACTGAAGTCTTTGCATTGATTTTCCTCTCGTCCTCAGTTCTATCCCCCGCATCTCAACTCATTTTGATTTTCACAAATAATCAAAATAATCTCAAATAATAAATAATGACTAAGATCTTAGGCTACTAAGAATACATTGCCTAGGGCCGGCCGAGTGGCGCGTTGGTTAAGAGTTGGCTTGGGATGCCAGCTCTGAGCAGCAGGGCCCCGATTCGGATCCCATATTAGGGCCAGTGATGCTGCGCCCTCTACAGCTACAATGATGAACAACAGCTCAACCTGGAGCTGGGCTGCCATGAGTTGCCAGCGACAGCGTAGGCTGCAGTGGAGCTGCAGTGGGCTCTTGTAAGCTGCCGTGAGCGGCCAACAGCCGGCGTGAGCTGCCAAGAGCCACCATGAGTGGCTGTCCAGTGACCGGCGACCGATCTGCTTCACCCGGAAAGAGTGCAATGATAATACCTACATGGGCCAGTGAAGCGACCTCCTCCACAACCAGACTGAAGATTAAAAGGACAGCAACTTGTCTGTTCCCCTCCCTGATTCCCCAACGCTGTTCCCCTCCCCCAATTCCCCAATAAAATCTAAAAAAAAAAAAAAATGCATTGCCTAGCTGCCACACCAGAAAAGATTTAAAAGTACAGTACCAAACAGGGATCACTTTGTAGCTCATACGAGGTAGTTTCAGGCCAATCACAGGCAGCGGCTGACCTGGGCTTGCATTGAAGCCCCAAGAAGCCCCAGAATCAACACACCCAGAGCCCAGCTTCAAACCACAACAGAGCACCACTCAATTAGCCCCACAAGTGGTACACACAAAGGGCAGTCTCAGCAGGCACCAGAGCCCACTGGAACAAATCCTGCTCCATGGGGTAAGGCTCCTGCACAGCAGCCCATAAGCTCTGGATGTGGCCAAACTCCACACCCAGTCAGCCTGGGGGTCAATCCCACCCACTGACATGCCAACAGTGATTAAGGCTGAACTACAACAGGAGGGCACGCACAACCCACACAAGGGACACTCTTGAAACACCTGAAACAGGTGATCAAGGAGACTGTGCCACTGGACCCCACAGGGCACCTACTACATAAGACCACCTCAACAAGATTGGGAGACAGAGCAGATCTCCCTAATGAATAGAAACAAACACAGAGAAGCAACCAAAATGAAGAAACAAAGAAATATGTACCAAATGAAAGAACAGAAGACAACTACAGAAAAAGAATTAAATGAATGGAGGCAGGTAACCTACCTGATACAGAGTTCAAAACAATGGTTATAAGGGTCCTTTTAAGGAATTTAGTGGAAACTCCAACAAAGAGACAGCAAGCATTAAAAAAAGGACATAGAAACTATAAAAAATAACCAGTCAGAAATGAAGAATACAATAACTGAAGTGAAGAATGCACTAGAAGGAATTACCAACAGATTAGATGAAGCAGAGAATTGAATCAGTGATTTAGAAGACAGGTAGTGGAAAACACCCAATCAAAACAGCAAAAAGAAAAAAAATCCAAAAAAATGAGGATAGTTTAAGGGACACCTGGGACAACATCAAGTGCACCAACATTCATGTCATAAAGATACCAGAAGTAGAAGAGAGAAAGGAAGGAATTGAAAACCTATTTGAGGAAATAATGACTTAAAACTTTCCTAATCCAGCAAAGGAAATAGACATACAAGCCTAAGAATTACAGATAGTCCCAAACAAGATGAACCCAAAGAGGCCCACACCAAGACACATCATAATTTAAATGGCAAAGGTTAAAGACAAAGAGATAATCCAAAGAACATTCAGAGAAAGGCAACTAGTATCTTATAAGGGATTGCCCATAAGATTGTCAGCTCTTTTCTCAACAGAAACTTTGCAGGCAAGATGGGATTGGCATGAAATATTCAAAGTGATGAAAAGACTACCTAGCAAGGCTGTTATTTAGAATCAAAGGACAGATAAAGAGCTTCCCAGACAAGAAAAGTGGGAGGAGTTCATCACCACCAAAGCAGTATTACAAAGAATGTTAGAGAGACTTCTTTAAGACAAAAAATTAAATAAATAAATAAATACATAAATTATAAAATGGCAATAACTATATATCTATCAATAATTACTTTAAATGTAAATGGATTAAATGCTCCAATCAAAAGATAAGGTGGCTGAATGGATAAGAAAACAAGACCCTTACATATGCTGCCTACAAGAGACAAACTTCAGAGCGAAAGACACACACAGACTGAAAGTAAAGGGATTCGAAAAGATATTTCAAGAAAAAAAAAAAAGAGGGACGTTACATAATGATAAAAAGATCAATCCAACAGGAGGATATAACCCTTGTAAATATTTAAGTACATAACATAGGAGCATCTAAATATGTAAACAATTACTGGCCAACATAAAGGGAAAGGTCAGCAGTAACACAATCAGAGTAAGGGAATTTAACAGCCTGTTGACACCAATGGACAGATCGTCCAGACAGAAAATCAACAAGGAAATAGTTGCCTTAAATGACACACTAGACCAGATGGATTTAATTGATACTTTTAAAGCATTTCTAAAAGCAGCAGAATATACATTCTTTTCAAGTGCACATGGAACATTTTCCAAGATGACCACATGATAGGCCACAAAGCAAGTCTCAACTAACTCAAGATGGAAATCATATCAAGTATCTTCTCTGACCACAATGGTATGAAACTAGAAGTCAATAACAACAAAAAAAACTAAAGTCTACACAAACATGTGGAGGCTAAATAACATGCTACTAAACAATGACTAGGTTAACAATGAGATCAAGGAAGAAATCAAAAGACACCCTGAGACAAATAAAAATGAAAACACATTGACCCAAAACCTACGGGACACAACAAAAGCAGTCCTAAAAGGAAAATTCAGAGCATTGCAGACCTACCTCAAGAAACAAGAAAAATCTAAAATAAACAGTCTAACCTTATACATAAAGGAACTAGAAAAAGATCAGCAAACAACGCCCACAGTGTGTAAAAGAAAGGAAATAATAAAGATCTGAGTAGAAATGAATAAAATAGAGTCTAAAAATAAAATACAAAAGATCAATGAAACCATGAGTTAGTTCTTTGAAAAGATAAACAAAATTGTAAACTTTCAAACAGACTATTCAAGAAAAAAAGAGAGTGAACCAAAATAAATAAAATCAGAAATGAAAGAGGAGAAGTGACAACTAACACCACAAAAATACAAAGAATTATGAGGAAATACAATAAGCAATTCTATGCTAAAATATTGGACAATCTGGAGGAAATGAATAAATTCCTAGAAAAATAGTCTTCTAAGACTGAATCAAGAAGAAACAGAAAATCTGAACTGACCAATTACTATTAATTAAATGAAATCAATAATCAAAAAACTCCCAACAGAATTCTGGACTGGATGGCTTCACAGGTGAATTTTACCAAATACTCAAAGAAGAATTAACTCCTATCTTTCTGAAAGTATTTCAAAAAAATTCAAGAGGAGAGAAAGCTTCCAAGCTCATTTTACGAGGCCACCATTACCCTGATTCCAAAACCAGACAAAGATACTCATTACAAACAAAGAAAATTATAAGGCAAGATCCCTGATGAACATAAATGCAAAAATCCTCAGCAAAATATTAGCAAACCAAATTCAGCAATACATTAAAAAGATCATACACCACAATCAAGTGGGATTTATTCCTGGGATGCAAGTTTGGTTCAATAAGGACAAGTCAATTAACATAATACACTACATACACAAAATAAAAGATAAAAATCATATGATCATACCAATTGATGTAGAAAAAGCATTTGACAAAATCTAACATTGATTTATGGTAAAAACTCTCAGCAAACTGGGAATAGAGGGAACATATTTCAACATAATAAAGGCCATATATAACAAATCCACAGCTAACATCATACCCAGTGGGGAGAAGCTAAAAGTATTTTCCTTAAGAACAGGAACAAGACAAGGATGCCTGCTTTCACCATTTTTGTGCAACATAGTATTGGAAGTCTTAGCCACAGCAATCAGACAACGAAAAGAAAAAAAGTCAATCAAAATGGAAAGAAAGAAATAAAACTGTCATTACTTGAGATTATATGATACTATAGAGAGAGAACACTAAAGATTCCACCAAAAAACTATTAGAACTGATAAATGAATTCAGTAAAGTAGCAGGATACAAAATTAATATTCAGAAATCAATTGCATTTTTCTATACCAATAGTGAACTATTAGATATAGAAATTAAGAAAACAATCCCATTTACAATTGCATAAATAAAATACCTAGGAATAAATTTAATCAAAAAGGTAAAAAATCTGTACTCAGAAAACTATTAAGACACTGAAGAAAATAAAAATAAATGGAAGCATATATACACCGTGCTCATGGATAGGAAGAATTAATATTGTTAAAATGTCCATACTACCCAAAGCAATCTATAGATTCAATACAATCCTTATCAAAATGCCAATGGCATTTTTCACAGAACTAGAACAAATAATCTTAAATTTTACGTGGAACCACAAAAGACTGCAAATAGCCACAGCAATCTTGAGGAAGAAGAACAGAGCTGGAGGTATCATGCTATCTGATATCCTGCTATCTGATATCAAACTATACGACAAGACTGTAGTAATCAAAACAACATGGTATTGGCATAAAAACACATAGATTAATGGAACAGAATAGAGAGTCCAGAAATAAAACCACACCTATATGGTCATTTAATCTCTGACAAAGGAGGCAAGAATATACAGTGGGATAAAGACAGTCTATTCAATAAATGGTGTTGAGAAAACTGGACAGATGCATGCAAAAAAATGAAACTGGACCACCTTTTTATACCATATACAAGAAATAGCTCAAAATGGATTAAAGACCTTAAAGCATAAAACTCCTAGGAAAACATAGGCAGTAAACTCTCTGGCATTGCACTTAGTAATATTTCTCCTCAGGCAAGGGTAACAAAAGAAAAAATGAACAAATGGAACTATATCAAAATAAAAAGGTTTTGCACAGCAAAGGAAGCCACCAACAAAATGAAAAGACAGCCTACTGAATGGGAAAAGATATTTGCCAATGATAAAAATATCCTAAATTTTTAAAGAACCCATACAACTCAACACCAAAAAAACAAACAATCCAATTTAAAAATGGGCAGAAGACCTGATAGACCTGATTTCTCCTTTTTTTCCTTCTGATATTTCATGTTTAATATATTAACCATTTATCAATTCAAAATTTACTTTGAGGTGAAGAATGTGACAGGTATCCAGATTTTTCTTTTTTCTCCAAATGGCTAACTAGTTGTCCTATAACATTATTGATTCGTTTATTAAATTTGTTAGGGTGATATTGGTTAATAATATTATATAGGTTTCAAGTGTACAATTCTATAATATCTCACCTGTATATTACATTTTGTGTTCACCACCCAAAGTCAAATCTCCTTTCTTCACCATATATTTGAACCCCTTTACCCTTTTCTACCTTTTCCACGCCCCATTTCCCTTTGGTAACCACTAAACTGCTGTCTATATCTATGAGTTTTTGTTTATCTGTCTTGTTTGTTTGTTGCTTTCAGTTTTATATCCCACCTATGAGTAAAATCATATGGTTTTAAACTTTTCTGCCTCCAAAGAGGACATACAGATGGTCAATAGACATATGAAAAGGTACTCAATATCACTAATCATCAGAGAAATGCAAATTAAAACCCCATTGAGGTATCACCTCACCCCTGTTAAGATGGCTATCATCAATAAATCAACAAACAAGTGTTGGCAAGGATGTGGAGAAAAGGGAACACCCCTGCACTGTTGATGGGATTGCAAACTGGTGCAGCCTCAAATTGGAAAACAGTTCGGAGGTTCCTCAAAAAATTAAAATTAGAACTACCTTAAGACACAGCAATTCCACTTCAGGGTATTTATCCAAAGAAATCCAAAACATTAATTTGAAAAGATATATGCATCTCTATGTTCATTGCAGAGCTATTTATAATAGCCAAGATATAGAAGCAACCCAAGTGTTCATCAATAGGTGATTGGATAAATAAGTGCTACGTATTATGTATACAATGAAATCTACCATTTGCACCAACATGGATGGACCTAAAGGGTATTAATATTAAGCTAAGTGAAATAAGTCAGACAGAGAAAGACAAATACCATATGATCTCATGCATATGCGAAATCTAAAGGACAAAATAAACTAATAAAACAAAAACAGACTCATGGATGCAGAAAATAAACTGATGGTTTCCAGAGGAGAGGGGATTTGGAGGGCTGGGTAAAAAGGGTGAGGGGACTACGGGAGCACAAATTAGTGATTGTAGAATAGTCACAGGAATGCAAAGCACAGCATGGAGAATATGGTCAATAATATTGCAACAACTATGTGTAGTGGTGGGTGGGCACTAGATGAAGTGGGGGGATAACTGCATAAATTATGTAAATGTCTAACTACTATGCTTTATACACCTGAAACTAATATAATATTGACTGTCAACTGTAACTGAAAAAAAAAATTTTTAAATGTTATTTAAAATGAAAATAAACCTTGGAGAATACTATTTTATACATATAATACAATGGCTAACCTCAAAAAACTCACAACACCAAACGCTGATGAGGCTATCCAGCAACGGAAACTCTCACTCATTCATGGTGGAAATTCTAAATGGTATAGTCACTTTGGAAGACAGTTTGGCAGTTTCTTTGTTGAGTGTCCCCTCAACATTTGTGCATAAAAACCCTACCCTCCTCAGTGTGATAGTATTAGTAGGTGGGGACTTTGGGAGGCAATTAAGATCAGATGAGGTCATGTGGATGGAATCCTCATGAATGGCATTAGTGCCCTTATAAGAGTCACAAGAGAGTTTGCTACCCCCTTTCTTCTCTCTGCTGCGTGAGAATATACGAGAAGTCAGCAGTGCAGCTCAGAAGAGGACCCTCAGCAGAACCTGACCATGCTGGCTCCCTGATCTTGAACTTCTAGCCTCCAGATGGTGATACATAAATTTCTGTTGTTTACAGACCACCCCATCGATGATACTTTGTTATAGCAGCCTGAACTGACTAAGATACGTGCAATGGTTTGCAGCAGCTTTATTCATAATTACCATAATCTAGAAGTAGCCTAAATGTCTTTCAATATGTAAGTAGATAAACAAAATGTGTGACATGCATAAAATGGAATATTATTCTGACTAAAAAGGAATAAGCTGTTATTGGGTTGTCGGAAAAGTCATGACGCATTTTTGCAACAAAAAACAGAAAAAATACATCATGGCTTTTGTGACAACCCAATAATTCACACAACATAAATGAATCTTAAATGCATTTGCTCTATGAAAAAAAAAACTAGTCTAAGAAGCTATGTATGACATTCTAGAAAAGGAAAAACTCTAAAGACAGAAAACAGATCAGTGGTTACCAGAGGCTTGAAGACAGGGGAGTGTTTGACTAATGGAAGCACAGGGCACCTTTTTAGGGTCATATAACAAATCTATATGGTACACTAGTGGAAGATGCATGATTCTATGCATTTGTAAAACCCATAAACTTTATAGCCCAAAGAGTGAAACTTAGTGTAAGCAAACTTAAAAAATGATTTAGAAGGTGTGGGTATCCCAAGATGGAACAGACAAAATAAATCTATCCCATTACAAATGTATAAAATAACCTCACTATAAAGGGTAATAGGAAAAAGGTACTGAACAAAACAACTTTGGAAATGAGTAGAGATTGCAAGACTAAAGGTAAAAGGAACGGTACATAAGCATGGTACTCTAGTTGATCAAGTGTTCCCCACAGGGGAACAGGTTAACGATTTTGAAGCCATGATACCCGTGTACTGGAATTGAACAGTTAAATAAATAGACAACAGAGCATGGGAGTCAGATTTGTCACTGCTGGAATGGGAGGTTACGGACAAGCAAAAGAAGGCTAGAATGAGTCATGTAGTAATGGATTACAGGTAGAGACATCAGTATGAACTCATACTTAGCTTAATCTAGATACAGATGGATACACAGAGAGATATTTATAGGTGTATGTGTATACACAGGTTAGTATACACACATATTTTCTTGCTGCCTCAGCTGAGAGGGCCCAAAAGCAGTGACACCTCAATAGCAGTGGGCGTACCTCATGCCACATATTAGTTTCTAATACCATTCTCCAGCAAAAGAAACTAGGACTCCTTGGAGAAATGGCTAAATCTAGGGCACCTTACAGTGCCAGAAAGTCAGAAAATGCTAAAAAATAAAATAAGGTAAAGATGGAAGCATGTAAAAGGGACACAGGAGCCAACCTAAAAGAGCTCCCAATGACCAAAGCTGGAACAGTTTGAGCAACAAAATGACGTAGTATTGGCTGATAACCCAATATATAAAATAAATATTAATGAATCCATAATGATATAGATGACTGCCTAAATAAATAAATGGGGAAGAGACACATCTCCCATACAAAAGAATTTCAAATAATTTATGCAGATACTCCCCACACAAGGAGTTGAGTGTAGGCTGCCTCTAGTGACTTGCTTCCAACAAGTAAAGAATAGAAAATGGCAGGGGAGGGGTGGGGGTGGCGGTGGGGGTTGCGCAGGCACAGTAAAGAAGCCTGGTAAATACTGCCAGAGCCAGGTGATGACAGCTGACATCATCAGTGATCAGTCATGTTGATAGCATGTACCGTGTCCCCTTGATATGATGTGATGAAAATGGAACTTCACTTCTGTTGTGTTTCTCCCCAAAATCAATAGTCCTAATATAACCACAAGGAAAACATGAGATCAAGCCAAAATGAGGAACATTCTATAAAATACTTGACTGGTGCTCCTCAAAACTACCAAGGTCTTAAAAAACAAGAAAAGTCAGAAACTGTCCCTGACCAGAGAAGGCTCAGGAGACATGATAACTAAATGCAGTGTAGTCTCCTGGACGGGAACCCAGAACAGAGACCAAACATTAAAGGAATACTGGTGAGATCTGAATAATGTCTGGCGTTTCATTAACAACATGTACTTACGTTGATTCCTTATTTGTCACAAATGTGCCATAGGAGTAAGATAATAACATTATCTTATTGAAACTGAATGAAGGGTACGCGGGAATTCTCTGTACTATCTTTGCAAATCTATCTCTGTACTATCCATAAATCTAAAACTATTCTAAAACGAAAACTTTATTCGAAAGAAAACAAACAAAAGAAATCTTGAGGGGCTTCTCAATCTCCAAGGGGCCATATTCCCTCTGCTTAGAACACGACACTCCTGGTGAACTCTAAGTCTTCCCTCAGACCTCAGCTTAAAGGTGATTTCCTCAAAGCTGTTCCTAAACCCTAAATTGGGTCTTTTCTTTGTTACTTCTTCTGGCAAACTTTCCTTATTATGCCCACCAATGATGTCACGATGTTTTTATTTGGTAAACACTTTAAAATCTGTTGTCCTGACCAGACTCGAAGCCCCATGAGGACAGATGCCGTGTTTGTGTTGCTCTCCACTGCATCCCCCGTACCTAGCAGAGAACATGGCACATAGTTGATGCATGATAAATAGTTTGGGGTAAAAAGGAGGGAGAGAGGGATGGAGGGAGAGAGAGAAAGAGGGAGGGAGGGAAACAGGGAGGTTGAAAGGGAGAGAGGAGGTAATAGAGGAAAATGGAAGGTAAAGAGGAGGAGAGAGAAGGAAGAAGGCATAGATATGCATTGTAATAGAGCCAGAGCCATAGGGTGAGGAAAGTCGGCCTGTGCAAGTGGGGAGTGAGTAATGAACACACAGAGCACAGAGGATATTTAGGGCCCTGAAAATACTCTGTAAGAGGCTATAATGGTGTACACACATTACTATACATTTGTCAACACACATAGACTATGCAACATCAAGAATAGTTCTAATATAGACTGGGGTCTTAGGGTAATAACAGGGTGGCAAGTAGGTTCATTGAGTATAACACACATACCACTCTGGTGAGGGGTGCTGATAATGGGGGAGGCTGTGGGTGTGTGAGGACAGGGGATATGAGAACTCCTGTATTTTCCTCTCAGTTTTGCTGTGAACAAAAAGCTGCTCCAGAAAATAAAGTCTATTAAAAAAAAATACAGTCACCTTTCCAAAATATGAAGTATATGTTTCATAACAATTAAACAAATAAACATACATATCTAACATTTGTGCACATGTACATTTTCACATACACAACAAAACAGTTTATACACATATGTAATCCATGTGTGTAAAATCTCCTTTCCAAAAGATCAGCCTTGGACAGGGCTGATTTTGCTTCTTTGTTTTCGTTTTCTTTTGTTTACTTTTTACCCTCTAATATCAACACTGCAAACTCCAGGTCCAACGCGCTGATGGAATCCACACTTTGCCTGAAATGCAATCTTTTATTTCAAAGCATGCTCATTTTTTAATATGTTGCCAACCACTTTACATATTTCCTCTGTCTCTCTAAATCCGTATTTTATACCACCTTGCTTGCAATTAAACCTTCAACAGATACAGTTCAACAGCATCCAGGGGCAGAAAGGGATGCACTGACTCGTAGGCGATTCACAGTAAAGCCACAGATGTAGCAGAGTGAGAATTACCACACCAGCAGGAACTGGAGATAAAAGAGGATTACACATGATGAAATGTAGTAATTGACTAGAAGTCACCGAAAATGCCAGATGGATGTCACTGCTCTATAGAACTCTAAATGCGCCTGTAGACTTTATTGAGCATCACTCGAGGTTCACTTTTAGTATTTTCTTGAGTGTAATTGAAGTTTATTGACACACTATTATTGCCCAGTTTAGACGTGACCATAAAAAATAGTTTCCCACACTTGTGCCTCCATAGAAATCTTGGGCTTTGCTGCTTAAAATAAAAGCTCATAGTAATAATTGCCATAATATTTATTCTTCTCCCTCCATTAGACCTTTACATAGAATATGGACAGTAACTACTCCAGACAGCATAGAAATTGCAGGGACATTTTCAGGAGTGATTGGCGCATAAAAGATCAGCCATGCAATTTTGGATACTACCAAGGGAGACTTACAAAGGATTTTTATGTTGAAGGTAAAAGAAAACAAATTTATATGCTGAAATGAGTTGCCATAGGTGGTGCAGTTCCCTATTAGTTATCATAGATTTATTTCCCATTTACTTTTCAACATAGGAAGGGGACAAAAATAACTATCTGTCCCAGCTAGAATATTCATTCTGTAAACACAGAAGCCTCCGATCACAGCAAAAGACCATCCAGCATAATAAGCCAAAGCCATTTGCCTCCACCACAAATATTTTAAACTCAGCTGAAAATAATGGGTGTGAAAATGATTGCTTCTCAGAGCAGCAAAGAGAACTCTTTGTGGGAATTCCAGGTATAGCTCGAATCTTATCACCGACAAGTTAGTATAAGCCGAGAAGAAGCTGCTAGGAGGCCCAAGTCAAAGGGCCATGCAACTTGGTTATATTTTCACTGAACAGCAAATTCCATTAAAACAATTTAATTCTGAACTCTGATGAGCTGCATGAAGTAAAGTAAAACCAGGAAAAGAATGTGTGGCCTGGCCATTGGAACTAGAGACTCTTCAGAGGAAACAGACAAGGAAAGTAAACCCAGGTGGAGGGAGGCCCTTTCATTTTCTAGACCCCTCACCTCTCTGCAGCCCACAGACGTGTACTCCATCCCCGTGGGTGGGCCACCCAAACACACTGTTTTCCATGGATTGCCAGCATCAGTGTTGGGAGCAATGTGCTCACGTGGCTAAAGTCAAGACAGCACCATCGACCTGTAGTTCCATCCCTGGAGCAGTGTTTCTCAACGGGCACCCTTCGATGGACCACCTTGAATGGGAATCTCCTGGAGTACGTGTTAAAAATTCAGAGTCCTAGGCCCCATGCCAGACCCACTGACCCAGAATCTTAGGAATCTCTGCATTTTCAATATACTCCCAGAGGGATATCATTCACAGGAAAGCATAAGAAGCATTGACTTAGAGTTTATAAAGACCTGCTTCTATCCAGAAAGGAAACCAAGTAAAGGGAAGAGTGGGTACAATGTTATAAGAAGGAAAAATCTTAAAGACGCACAGTGTCTAACTCCGTCTTTGGCAGGTAAGTAGGCTCTCGCTATTTCCAATGCATACATGAATGAATGAATAAAAAATTTCAAATGAATAAAAGATTCACTTCTTTCTTGGAGTTATCAATGTGTTTTCATAAATTATCTCAAACATATCTGCACCTACTTCCTATCTATTTTGAGGAAAATGAATTCAAATTTGTAAGCTGTTTGCTATTCTAAGAATGGGATAACCACAGGTTGGCCGAGAAACTGCAGAGCTGGCTGGATTGGAACAGCCAGCAAGAGGGCAGTCAGAAGACAGCAAGAGACAAGTGCTGAAGCCTTGAGCAGCTCAGCAGGCCTGGGGCTGTTTGGACACAGCGAGAACGACAAGAACTCCCAGGGGGCACATGTCTTCTCTCTGTTTTCTATCACCTGATAGAAACAGGACTTGATTATGAAATAAGACTCTGAATCCATCCATGGGCATATTTCCATTTTACAGCGATCATACAGTCAAGAGCATTATACTGAGAACAACAGTCCATATGCCATTATTATTATTGTTATGCGCCAGCATACCTTTCCCATCTGGCATGTCTGTCTCTTTTCCCTGTTTACCCTCCTCTTCCCATAGGTACAATTTCAACATGTTATCTGGATTTCAGTTTGGGACCAGGTGCTATGTACAGCAAGCACAGAAGCCAACACCAGATTTGTTTTTGTTTTCCCTTCAAGAATCAAAGCTCATTCATTCAACAGAAAGGTTGAGCATTGACTTGGGGCTGGATCTGTGTTAGGCTCCGGAGGGATCAAATTGGGTGAAACACAGTCCATGCCCTCAAGGAGTCCTTCCTAGTCTAGGGAACTGTTAGAGGCCGAATTGTGTCCCCCTAAAATTCATTTGTTAAGGTCCTAACACCCAGTATATTACACTACAATTGGAGATAGTATATTTAGAGATTATTACGTTAAAATGAGGTCATGGGGGTGGGCCCTAATCCAATATGACAAGTGTCCTTATAAAAAAAGGAAATTTGGACACAGACATGCACAAAGGGAAGACCACGTGAAGACACAGGGAGAAGGAAGCCATCTACAAGCCAAGGAGAGAAGCCTCTGAAGAAACAACCCTGAGGACATCTTGATCTCAGAGTTCTAGTCTCCAGAAATGTGAGGATATAAATTTATGTTGTTTAAGCCACCTGGTCTATGGTACCTTGTTATAGCAGCCATCACAAACTCATACAGGGAAAAACACAAACACAAAAAACAGCCTGCCTTCCCTTCCATTCCCACCTCTGACTAGCTTTGCAAATATCTGAATAAGAAATTGTGCCTTCTCCCTCCTGTGGCCCATGTGAAAACATTCTATTCAACACCAAAAGTTTCCACGGAGATGGCTCACTGTCTTAAGCAAACTAAACCAAACCAAACCTTCAACTCTGTGAAGCAGGTATCAGAAGCACTCATAACTACCCATCTTGCTCCTTGGATCCTTCTGGAGAGAGGCATTGCTCTTTCCAAAGAAGGTTCAGTTACAGAACAAAAGGCAGCAGCTTAGCGGCCCTTAAGTCAGAGGCTTTTTCCTACAACAGCTGGTGTCCCCACTGCAGATGATGGCACATGGCATTCCTAGCCCTGGACAGTGTGAATACCTTGACATCACATATCACAACTATTTCAAAAGCAAACTTGAAGGTACAACTTACTAATGGGGTACTTTGGAGGAGGCACATCATGTGTGTGAGCTTCAAACATCCACTAAAGACATGATTAAAGAAGAAGTCAGTGTGGTTCTACAGGCTGCCTTCACCGCAGGAGCGTGTCAGATGGGATCCTAAGGCCACTTTTGTTCAAGCCACTCAGGCATGGAGAGTATATGGTGCACAGATTCTGGGTGCAGGCAAACCCAGATTTAAATATTCATGAGAACACTTAACTTGTGAAATGGATTGTTTCCTGACTTGTAAAATGTGACTGTTAAGAGGACCTGGAGAGTTTAGACCTTCAGCATTTCAAGCAAGAGAGCTGAAGAGATCACTTTATACTTTACACTTAACACAGTATTCATTTCATACAGCTGTCAGAACAAAGTACCACAAATTCTGTTGGTTTACAACAGAAATTTTTTTCTCTCACAGTTCTGTAGGCTAAAAGTCTGAAATCAAAGTGTCAGCAGAGCCACGCTCCCTTGAAAACTCTGGGTAGAATCCTTCCTTGCCTCTTCCAGCTTCTGGTGGGGGCCATCAATCTTTGGCACTGCTTGGCTCGCAGTCACATCAATCAATTTCTGCCTCCATCAACACATGGCATTCTCCCAATGTGTCTTCACAGACACCAGTCATATCAGCTTAGGCAACCCCTCTATGATCTCATCTTAACTAATTACATTTGCAACAACCCTGTATCCAAATAAGGTCACACTCTGAAGTCCTGGAGATTAGGACTTCAACATATCATTTTGTTGAGGACACAATTCAGCACACAGCAGCTTATTTTAAACATCCCAGTCTGATGAAGGAGAAAGAAAAACTGGCCTCTCAGCAGGACAGTCACTTCAAGCCCAAGTTTTCCTGACTAACATGCATGGCAGGTGTACAGACAAAGTGGAAGATTGGTCAACTTCGTCTGAGAAAGCAGGAAGCTTGAACTGACACATATTGCATTTCATTGCTTTCTATTTGTTCTTCTATAAACAAGTTAATTTAACATCTCCCTGAGTTTTGGAGTGACTATCTTGGGCTTCCATTTCAGGAGTGACTGGATTTCCCTGTGTCGTCAGCCATTTTGTGGCCAGGAGAGCAGTTGGCACCATCCACCTAACACAGTGCCTGTATCAAACTCTAAGTTTGAATTCAAAACAAAAACACGAATTAGAACTACTTCAAATGGTAGTTTTATATGTGGCCTGCCTTAAGGAACATAGCTATTAAATGTATTATCTCATTTAATTATAAAAAATTTCCATCCAGTGGCAGAGGAAGGAAGATGGTATGACCTACCAAAAATTACATTTTCTAAAAGTATTGTATATATATATATATATATAGAGAGAGAGAGAGAGAGACATACATATATACACATATATACACATACATATATACACATATATACACATATATATACACATACATATATACACATTTATATACACATACATACATACATATATATACACATACATATATACATATATACACACATACATACATACACACATATATGCACATACATATATGCATATATACACATATATACACATATATATACACATACATATATACACACATATATACACATACATATATACACATATATACACATGCATATATATACATACATATATACACATATATATACACATACATATATACACATATATACACATACATATATACACATATATATGCACATGCATATATACACATACATATATACATATATACATATATACATACATATATACATATATACACATACGTATATACATATACATACACACACATATATACACACATATATATATACATATATACACATGCATATATACACATATATATACATATATATATATACACATACATATATATATATATATATATATATACTTAAATAGCTTTTAGAAATGAGGAAACATACCTGGAAAAGCACAAAGAAAAGTCTTCCTGTTTGCGATAAGCTGTACGAAAAACTGAAATGGTCTTTAATCACACCTTCAGCTCACCAAATTAGTGCCAATTAATTGTATCAACTCTCACTCCTTGTCAAGGTAAATACAGAGTCCACTTTCGGTACTTGGAGCCAAGGCTAATTATTCCCAAATGTCAGCAGCTATGGCATCAGTCTATGAATGGCAAGTGGTTAATTAAGACTTAGGAACTGGGAAAAAAGAAAAAAAAGTAAAATGAGCCTACCCAGTCTTTGAATGGGGCTTACTCAAAAAACTGCCCCATTTTAGCAGCATGGGATCCTCTGATGCTTGTGGGTCATCCTCATAACTCACCCACACACAGGCAGCGGGATCCACAGACGATCTAGTCGCAGTCACAAAAATCAGAATCTTGGGGACAAAATTCACGTTTCTGCTCCCAAGTGCAAGGCTCTGCTGGTTGCCATTCTTAAGAGTTGTCAAATGATGTAGAACATGATCATAACAAAATTGCTGTTATTATTATTATCATTTATAATTCTCTTCAGGGTCAGTTTGTTGCTTAAAACATTTAAGCATTTATTTATTCAGTGAGTGTGTATGTGGTACCTACTATTTTTCAGGGACTGGCATTTCCACTTTCTCCATTCATCCTGTCAGCAGCATTTATGGAGCTCCGTCTCAGTGCCAGGCACCGTGACCTGCACTGTGTGTTATTTGGGGAATCAAACGCCTGGCTCCTGTACTTGTGATGCTCATAGTCTGTGGGGAAAATACACTTTCCTGCTACTGGTTTCCATGAGGAAACCCTATAACAAACACATCCTGGCCTCCTGCCCTACTACTAACCCCTCCTCACATAGGCACAATGACTTAGCTCGTTGGTTTGGTTCTAATTCTCCATTGTGTGGAGCTAAACTCTCAAAGATTCCATGCAGGTGGAGGACAGGAGAATGTGTTCTCATCCTTTGTGACCTGAACCAGCAGAAACAACCATCTAGTCAAGTGTGGATGCTGTAAAGACTCTAATTTCCTCCTAAGAGGGCTCCCCATGGGCAAAACAAAGGGAAAGGAAGGTGTACAACCATCTGGGTTCAGACATAAACCTATACCTTCCAGTCCTATACTCTAACCTCCATCAGTAGCAGGGTGATACTGCCATTCTTGACTCTTTTCATCTTATTTCTGGTTAGAAATACAAAATGTAGATGGAGAAGAGAGTGTAATGTAACAGGCTCCCTCAAAGATAGCCACAGAGTCTGAACAGAGGAGACGGAAGGAAGAAAAAGTAAGCCAATACCTAATTATATGTATACATTTGACCCTTGAACAGCATGGGTTTGAACTGCACAGGTCCGTTTATATGCAGGGTTTTTTTTCAATAAATATTGTCAGCCCTTTGTATCAGGGTTTTCACAGCTGCAGATTCAACTGATCACAAATGGAAAACAGTATTTTTGCTTCTCCACCACAGATGCCCAACTGCAAATCAAAAATACTGGTTTCCATCTGCAGTTAGTTGAATCTGCAGATGCAAAGGACAGATTCTAGAATTGAAAGTTATATGCAGATTTTTGACTACTGAGCGGAATCACGATTCCTAACTCCACGTTGCTCAAGGGTCAACTGTAGGCACAAATTATATACTTTGACACATGCCCTGCCTTCAAGGATCTTACAATCTATTTTTAAAACTAAGATATAAGCACACATGATTTTAATATGCAATAAATTGTGGCACCGTGGAGACAGAAAGTACAATAGGACTGACTGTGAAAAAGAAAGAAAGCCAGACATAAGCTTACACTTTAAACCAAATCACATGATTAGCCCCCTTTGGTGTATGTTTTCTTGGCAATGCCTGTGCACCTTCTATGATAATGTCACTCAGGATTTATAAAGATGAAGGTGACAGAATAATTCCAAGTTCCCTGATGAATCCTGGCACCATTGTGGCTTCTTATTTTATCTTGTTTATTGGGTTAGACAAAAATTTATGTTTTGATTATTCCCTGAAAATTCATGTCATAATAGCAATAATTAAAACTTCACAGTTGCAGGTTTTCCCTTCTTTAGCTTTTAATTTTATAGCTTAAAAAATAAATGTTTGCAGCTTTTGAGAATTGCAGGAAAATATGGTACAAAAGCAATAGAATGTCTGACTTGATCACAACAAATTGGGGCACTGAAAAAGAGGGAGAAGAGAGCTGGAAGTTCTAGGACAAAGTAGAAGCTAAAATGTAGGACATTACAAGGAGTCACAGATAAATCCTGTGACCCTACTTTCAACATTTTGATCTTTACTGTAATAAACACTGTCTTTATATGGACCACTCAGTGCATGATGGGTATAATTTCAGGGTTCTCTCTGACCAAACTCTTCTTTCGTGGAGGGGGAAATGTTGTGTTGGTGTTGCCCCAGCTCTCAGAAGCATTTTGGACTCAGCCTGAGAGATCACAGCCCTGTTCAGCTCCCTCCTTGCTTGTAAATTCTGGGTGCCAGACTGTGGTTACACTGATGCCCTCCAACATGACTCATTTAAAGAACATGTACTATATTTAGAGCTCCCTTAGCTTCACTTTTTAAAAAAAAATTTTTTATTGTTAGTTTCAGATATACAGAACAATGCAACAGTTATCCTTTTCATCCTTCACACAAAAACAACCCCCCACCCCATCTACTGCCCTCCCACCCCCGATATCATGCTTATCTATTACATTTCTATTGACTCCATTCCCACTCTCTACTCCACATCCCGTGACTATATGTATATACAATTATAGTTGACAGACAATGTATTCAACATCGTAGAGCTCCTTTAGCTTTAAAAAATATATATGTATCACCGAGATCACACCACCATGGTCCTGCTTCTCAGGATCTTCTGCCTTATTAGGAAAATCCCTAGATGGAGTCAATACAAGTGTGACACTGAACGAGGTAGAGGCAGAGATAAAGGTACCTGGAGTGAGTGTCATTAAATGTCCCCACTAGTCCATAGTCATATTTTTCAGCCTGGGCTGCTCCGACATGCAGATACACACAACACATACTTGGTCACATTCCCCCTGCCCAGGCTACAGTTGATTGGATTAGGGGCAGACAATTGATCCAAGTTGGGCCAGGGTCCCTCCTCTAGGAATTTAGAATTGAGGGAACCAAAGAGTGACAGAGTCAGAGACATGCTTTGAGGCTGGATCAGCAATTAGGAAGTGTCAGTGGTCTCCGGCTCTGCTTGCACTGTAGACAGAGAAGCAGAGAGAGCCAATCTGCCAAGAGAAAAGAACAAAGAACAAACAACAGAGAGAAATGGAGACCAAGAGATGAGCAGAACATTCCCTGCGTTTTGGCCAAATTCCTGGTTCCTGTAATGATTGTTTCTGAATCCCAGCCCCACCCCTGTCCTTAAGTTCTATGAAGCATACCTACCTGCTGTTAAAAGAAAAACTGAGGCATATTAAAAGTTTTAAGAGTATATCTGAGCAAAAAATCCATTCGAATCAGGCAGCACCAAAACAAGTGGTTAGGAGCACTCCATCAACAGGAGCTGGGAGAGACTTTTATAGAGATAAGGCAGGAGCAAAGCAAGAGATTACTGACTGGCTAGAGCGCAAAGCCTAGTAGGCTGTTTGTGACTGGATGTCCTTAGGTTTCAATTTTTTTTTTCCAAAGGAGACCTCATCTTTTTTAGGGGGGGTGAGGGGGACAGCCACGGTCATTGGTTACACGTTGCTTTCATGCTACAATGGCATAGCTGACTTTTTTAAGGAGGATGCAGCTCGCTCACAGTGGCCCATGCAGGTGATCGAACCAGCAACCTTGGTATTATCAGCACAACGCTCTAACCAGCTGAGCTAACTGGTCACCCTTAGATTTTGGTTTTCTTAAGTAGCTACTAAGGCACTAGAGCCACCTCAGTCTAATGTCCTCCTTGTTTAATTAATTTAGCACTGTGCTCTCTTAAAATAAATTCCCTCTTTTTAATTGGTCTGTGTTACTTGAAACCAAGAGACCGATATAGTGCAGAGCTGTTGTAAAAAGTCTTTGGGCATGTACGTTGTAGCAAAAGTCATAATGCACAATAAAACCTTGCACATATATATATGATGTCACTGTCCCTGTGAATTTCCTTGGCCAGTGAAACAGTGCCTACATGCTACTCATTTTATATCAACAGACATTCTCCAACCCCAACTCAAGTGCCCTTGAGCTCCTCCTGGAAAACATGAGTGATTGTCACTGGCTTGGATGTGCCCAGTGTCTTCTGCTGCCATTAAAATAATGGATTAGGACAGGGCAACTCAGGGGCATCCAGCCCAGAACATCAAAACACAATGCCAATCATGTACATCAGTAACAAGTGACTCCACTTAACAGCCTTTTTGAAGGAAAAAGAGGAGAAAAGAACATTCTTGTTGCTGCATTGAAAAGTGTGAAAATAATCATTTGTATAACACAGCTTCTGCCTTGAATGCTGCTATGCCCACATTGTAGATGGAGATCAAAATAGCTAGCACTGACAAACAAATAATGTGAAAGTGTCTCAAGAAGAACACCCAGTGTTTCATTTCTGATTTATTTAAAAGGCTCACAGATTGTAAGCATCTTTTCTTTCTCATTTCCAAAGCCGGGGCTTTGTCATGCGTGTCCCGTGCCAGTTTGACTGAGCTGTGTCTCCAGTGCCCTCCTTTAAAGCATGCATAAAGCAGAGGTGCCCAGAGCTTGCCCAGAGCACCAGAGCCAGCTGCCACAGTTCTGAAACGCGGGCCACGGTGGGCCTCAGAGCGATGAATGCCCAGGATCAAGCATCTCCAAAGCTTTGATTTGCAAGAACAGCTTGACATCGATAGCAACGTGGCTAACATGAAAAACACAAGATAAAAACATTCCGTTTAATTAAAAGCCCACAGTTCAATAGTAGTATAATTATTACAAGTGAATTTTATGGCTGTCTGCATTCATTTTGGGTACATAAATTAATATGCAAATTATCAGCCCCTCTCCTGTTCTTAAGAAGTTCCCCTATCAATCTTTTCTCCAACATGCCAATTGCATAAATAAAGCTGGCTTTTTAAATGCAAAATAAAATTCACATTTATGGTTGTTCTGAAATCTCCCTGTGCTGGCAAGCTTTCTTTTAGATGAAGAGTGTTTAATTAACAGAGCTCACCTTACTCCAGGACTTACAGACTACAGAGAGGAGGCCAAGACACTCCATGGTCTTCTGGCTAATCAGGATTAGAGACTATTTTCCATCTCAAGGACCACCTATCAAGGTATTTGTGATTCTCCATTCAGCCCATCAAGGGCTATATTATGAGAAAATATTGTTCTTAGTTACAAAAGTGAAAATTCCCAAACTGTAGACAGATAAATGTAAGATTATTCATTGGAAAATTCTATAACGAATTACTTAACAGATGGTTTGTAGGTATTTAGTAAATACTTTGCACACAGGCAGCAGAACCTAAGAAGTTGTGTGGGCACTCTAAAAACAAGATGTGACCAACTGACCTCTTCCTTCTTTGAGAGAGTTGTTAAACTGGCTTCACAGGAGAATTTCATAAATATAATATATTTCACTGTCATTAAGGCTTTTTGGAAAATCTTTCAAGACTTCCTAGTAGATGAACCAGCTGTGTGAACAGTCACACCCAGAATTTATTAGAGTACCAGAGACTAAAACGATGTAAACTTATAGGTAAGCTGACTATTGGGACTATTCCATCCCTATCTCCAGTGTTGGCCTGAATAAAGGAAAGGAAACCTGAATATGTCACCCCAAAATTCTTGGACATAAGAATTGTTTTGAGCTGAAGACAATGAAGCAGCAAATGCAGAGAAAGCTTCTTACCTTCCTCCTATTTGCTAAAAGCAGGACATAAATTTAGAAAGGTGTCCCTCCTCCTCTCTTTACCAACGACAAAAGTTAATCACTGGAGACAACATTAGGCCGTCATCAACCTGGAGGTGGCACCAGAGGAATCTACATAAACTTTTCCAACTAGCCTTAATCCACCATTAGTTTCCCATGAATTTGCTTTACATAGTTTGCCGCCCCTAGGGACACAAGGCCCTTTTTATTTTGTCATTTCTCTAAAAATGTACTTGTCCCTCAGCTAAAATGCTATGTAAACTCAAGTTTTAATCAAATATTTGCATTACCCATCCCTGGATGCCCCCACATGTTACATGCACGGTGCACATGTTAATAACCCTGTGTTTGTTTCTCTCTTGTTCACCTGTCTTATGTCACTCTAACTTACAGGATCCCCAGTCAGAGAGCCCAAGGTGGGAAAGAGATATTTCCTCCCCTATAAAAGTCAGAGAAAATATGCTTGAATAAGTGTAAATGCTAGAAGGAAACACTAATATACTGTTTGTCAGAATTAAACCTCCTGAAATAAAAACATCTCAAGATACCGAGTCTATCAGATGAAAAAAAATTAGCATTCCAAGAAGAAAAATGACCTAATAATTTATTTTTAAAAACCACAGTTTTGGTTGCCTGTGAATCCAATCATGCCCATTAGCTTGATACAGATGCCAATGTAATGATAACAGATTTCATTAAAATAATAATTAGAGACTATAAACTAATTAAGGGAGAGGACTTAATCTTATACACTGCCAGTGTCAAGAACATAGTAGGTGCTCAATAAATATTCATTGAACAAGTAACAACATACTTCCCATCCATCCTTTTAAATTGTAAATGGAATTTACATTGATTGTAGAAAAGTTGGAAAGCACAGAAAAGCACAAAGAAAAAAAAGAAGTAACCCTTAATCCTGAGATAATCTCCATTACTATCTTAGTATATTCTCTTCAAGTCTTTTCTCTAGGCATTTCTTGCATGGTCTAAATAAATAATTTTGTGTCATAGTTTATTTACATTATAAAAATTATATTCTATATCAATAAAATCATCATAAATGCAATTTACATAACTATTGTTGAATTAAATAAACAAGAAGGCCATTAGATTGAGGTGGCTATAATGCCTTGGTGGCCTACAAGTATGTAAGCAAACCTACACCTATAAATGCTTCAAGGTTATAAAATCAAACTGCTAAGGACAACCAGTCTCAAACAGCCAACTAGACTTAAAGCTATAGTCAATCAATAATTTCCTTTCTTTGCTTCTATCTTTTCTCTATAAAATTCTTTCCCTGACCTGCTCTTGGTGGAGTGCTCCTAACCACTTTTGGCTTGGTGCTGCTCAATTCAAATCAATTTTTGCTCAAATAAACTTTAAAAAATTTTAATACACCTTGCTTTATCTTCTAACACTATATAGCAGCCCATTTTTTCATGCACCACCACATACTGTTGGCTATTGAGGCTGTTTCAAAACATTTTATATATTTAAACGATGCTGCAAGAAACATCCCTGTGTATGAAATTTTTCTGTACTTCAGAACAAGTAAGAACTTTCTTGCAGTTGGATATGTCTAAAAATAAAGCGAATTCCCTTATGAAAATAGCAAAGAAAACAGCTATCTCTTCTAAGCTATTGTACAATGCCTGCCAGGGAAGTGACAGGAAAGATGCTTAATTTTGATAAAGCATCAGCTTTGGAGTCACAGATTTCTGTCTGATTGTTGGCTCTGCTCTGTATCAGCTCTGAAACAGTGTGGGCAAGTTTTCTTGCAGCCAAGACTCAGTTTCCTATTCTCTAAAATAGGAGCATTAACATGGAGTTTGCTGGGTTGCTGCTTGGGAAAAAGGGAAATATTGCCTAACAGTGCCTGAAGTAATAACTTAGGACATGGTGATTATTGGTATTGCTGTTTCTACTGTCCTTCTTACATGATTTTCAGGGGCATGCATTTTTTTGTTGTTGTCTTGTTTTTGGTTTTGGACAGGCTTGATCACACAGAGGTGAATGACAGAGATACTGGATGAGGTTATGCAGGCAGGGCCAGTTATATAATTTATGGGGCCTGGTACAAAATGAAAATGCAGGCCCCTTTGTTCTAAAATGATTAAGATTTTCAAGATGGCAAGAGCAGAGTGTTAAAGGGAGCACAGGACCCTTCTCAGTGTGGGGTCCTGTGTGATCACTCAGATTGCACACGAGTGAAGCTGGCCCTGCACAAGCTGCACACAGCCTGCACTAGTGCTTGCAGTATTCCTGGCAGGATCCTTACTCTGGGAGGCGGCTATGCACGGTGAAGGCGGACCTCAGCAACCCTTTCCCATTATGTTATTGTAAACATGGATATGACTACCCAACATGACTGTTAACAGAGTTTTGTAACTTTGCTCCTTGGAACATATAACCAGTCACTGTTGGCCAGGAAGTTCTTCCAATTCAGCTGAACAACAAGAAAGGCTCAAAAACAAGCTCTTTTTTTTTTTTTTTTTTTTTGTAGAGGGCAGTGTCACTGGCCCTCACATGTGGGATCCGAACCAGGGCCCTCTGGCGTCCCAAGCCAACCCCCAACCAATGCGCCACTCAGCCGGCCCCAAGCTCATTTTTTGAAGGGCACTGCAAAAAGGGTCATCTATGACTCACTGCCTTCAAAAACTTCTAAATTCATATCACACTGTGCCTCTCTTAATTGTCTTCCACTACCTTCCATGGTATAATGCTCCAACTTCATCTAACATTTTCCAGAAGATTCTAAAACATTTATTAGCAATCTATACCAGTAGCTAATAATTTCAATCAATCAAAAATACAGTGCAGCTTTCCTCCTTTCTTTCGAATCTGAACCAATATTGCTCTTGTTTATGTGAACTGTAAGAGAGAAAAAATAATTTCCTCTCCAGTCTTCTGAGCTCTTGGCTGAAACCCCCAGCAATAAAAGACAGATTAATAAGACAAAAACAAACATAAGTTTATTAACATGTATACCTCATGTACACATGGCAGAGACCCAGGAACACTGAGTAAATACCTGAGTTGGCCCAACCCATCACCTTAAATACAATTTTCAGCTAAAGACAAAAGGAAGAAAGAGGGAGAGGGATGGAGTTATGGGAGATTACCAGGAAAAGCACAGTAAACAATGGTAAGGTTGGTTACAAAGATTTAAGTCTAAACATCCTCCATTGATAAGATTCTCTGGTGATTTAGAGCCATCCTTCCCTTCCTGGCACAGGGAGGTATCCTCTTACAATTGAAGATTTCCTTTATAAACATAAATTTCCCTTGCCAAGGGGTAACTTCTACCCTACCTTCAGAGCTCCTCCTATATCATTGTTTCTCAAAAATAGTCAGCTCAAAATAATCCTTATGCCAGAGAATCATATTTTGGGTTGACATATTCTGCTATCTTTAAAATAATAGGTGGTTGCTAACATTCAGTAGTTGGTTCATAAGAATGGCTGATTACTAATGTTCATGTCTCTTCCTACATTTCAAAAAAAAATTTACAATACAAAATATATTTTCTTCTCCAAAAATTTTGTTTTCCAAATATTTCTTTGTGTTCAATATTTCTTTCTAAAGAGATAATTATTGCTTCATCCAACAAATGATTAAGTTAAATATTGGATACATTATGCCATGAAGACTCCACCTCCCCTGCCCAACTCTATTGCATATTTCCTCTTCTAACCTGGATATTAATATAACTGTACCTGTAAGCTGAGTAATGGTCCCCAAAGATGTCCACATCCTAATCCCTGGAACCTTTGAATATTACCTTATGTCTCAAAAGGGACTGTGCAGATGTGATTAAGGTAAGGATCTTGAGATGGGAGGTTATCTTGAATTATCAAGGTGGGCTCTAAATGGAATCAAAAGGGTCCTTTAAGAAGGAAGCAAGGGCGGGCCGAGTGGCGCATTGGTTAAGAGCTGGCTTGGGACGCCAGAGGGTCCCGGTTCGGATCCCACATGTGAGGGCCAGTGACACTGCCCTCCACAGCTAAGATGCTGAACAACAGCTCAACCTGGAGCTGGGCTG
>NW_017731965.1:17256-18256 GCF_001890085.2 Hipposideros armiger | reverse complement strand
ACTTAATCCAACCTCCACATTTTTCATATTTGAACTACTATGAATCACTTTTTCATCCAATATCTTAGCACATTTTGAGGGGTTTATGTGTAGCACAAATATGATGGTAAATATAAAAGCAAATGCAGGCCTGAAATTTCCAGGCAGCATTCAGTTCAAAGATAGTCATGCAGGTCACCCAGCTTGCCATCAAAGAAAGAGAAGTGAAAATATAAAGATTGAAAAGTTTAATAAAACTCACGGACCCTGGAGAATGTAACCATAAGCCCCAAGGGCCAGAAAAGTCATTCTAGAAAACTTTTAATCTAGCTTTTTCTCATATCTCTACTTATGTTCTTCTTTTCTACTTCAGTTATTGTAATTATTTTGTTCCCATGTATTTCCTTTCCTTCCCTAAGGTGGCCCAATCTGTTTTACTTCTGTCTCTTTTGTCTAATAGCAAATCCCACAGACATTAATCTCCCACCTAGCAATCCTTCCCTCTTTATCTCTGGTGGAGCCCATGCCACCTGGATGAGCTGGCGTGTACAATAAGCCAAAGGCTACCTACCAGGTAACTACAAGAGGCACCATTCCAATTTTCTCTCTCAGCAAATGCACTGCTGATACTTCCCTTTTTCACAGTGTTCCTTCCACTTCAGTTGCTTACAGGGTATTTAAATGACTTACACCACATTATTAACTAATCATGTTGTTCTAAATAGACTGACCCCTTGTTGGGGGACATCCATTTTGAAAGGCTTTCACAGCCATGATAATGAATGTCTGTTGGTCCCCATACATCAGATGGAGTGCCTTCTGAGAGAAGCCACGGCTGTAAACCACACTTACATGTGCATCAGACCTGGGACATCAGCCTCATTGCTCTCTATCTAGATAGATAATGTCCAATTTACTGAGTGAAACAACTGGATACGAGGTTTTGATCATTTTTACTCATCTAAATAACTGCTAATGTAGTCGTTTCAGAAAAGGATTTTGAAATTACCCAAATAGTGCA
>NW_017731965.1:13122-14041 GCF_001890085.2 Hipposideros armiger | reverse complement strand
CCTTGTGCCCTGTGTCCAGCATGGTGCCTAGCATAGAGCAGGCACTCAACAAATGATGGGGGAACGAATAAACGAGTGAAGAACAAGGGAGTATACAAATAAGTGAATGAATGCTGCCCCTGGCTAAAAAACAACTATCAAGAAAATATGAAAGATGAATGGTGCTCCCAGTTTTGAAATTTTAAGGGCAAAAATTGGAATGTGTTTTAGAGTCTATGTGCAAAGAATAGAGAGGGGTTTTTGTATGGTTGATTGGTTGGTTGGTTGGTTGGTTGGTTGGTTGGTATTTCCCCTCTCTGTCCATGAATTTGCATGCTTAGATTTTGTTTCCGTTTAGACCATTTAAACAGAATATAGCAAATGTTACATTTTTGGAACAAAAGATTATCTAAGAAGCAATTAACTGCTTATCAGGCAGCTAAAGGGCTTGCTGCAGAGGCAGCAGTCTGTGAATGCAAGCATGTGACCCCCTGAGACCTGAGTCTGTGGCACACATCACAAAGGGTCTGAGGGTCAGAGATTGAGAGCTGCTATCCATCACCAAGGACTGCACTATGTCAACATATTTCTGTGAGAAAGCAAAAGGAGCTGATGACAGTGAACGTTCACTGAGGCATAGGGCTGCTGTCTTTTAATAATCAAAACTGAGGAGTTTAACCGTTTCATAATGGTTTCCTAAGATTCATAGGATTCCTCTCAGATGTGGTTTTGTAGAAGCAATGAACTCATTATTGCATATATGGACTGAACAAATAATCTCTCCAAATTACTCTGTTGAAGCCCTAACCCCAAATATGATGGTATTTGAATGTGGTGCCTTTGGGGAATAATTGGGTTTAGATGAGGTTGTGAGAGTGGAGCCCCCTCAATTCAATTAACGCCCGTATAAAAAGAGGGTGCGCCAAGGAGAGGCCATGTG
>NW_017731965.1:1175-12632 GCF_001890085.2 Hipposideros armiger | reverse complement strand
AACAGAAACACATAGTTCAAACATTTAAATGTCTCTTTCCCCACCAGACTAAAAACTCCTCAAAGTTAGGGACCACTACTCATTCAGTACATGTTTACTGGACATACTTGCATTTGTATGTACACACTTGCATTTCCCATAGAAAACAAGCTACTATCACTACGAATAATGGACAATTCAAAGAATCCACTCATAGAAAAAAATGTCTCCCGATGGTGATAAAAATTTAACAAGCTAATTTTAAAGACTGCTTCCAAAAGGGATATTTTGCAAGCATTGGGTAACTAATTCATTTGCGATGAAAAAATACATTATGTATTGATTTTAGCTAAATAGCTTAGTAACACGATTCTGAAATTTTTGTTCCCTGGCCACATGCTTATTCTGGCTAGAAAACTGTATTTTCACTGGCTTTGCCATGTTCTCAGATTAAAACTGAAAGCTGTGATTAAACTTAAATTTTTTCCATTTTCTTTATGGCGGAAAATATCAACATATCTTCCACCCCTACCGAGGTTGTTTCACAAGATTTTTATTACAGTGTGGATTCTAAAACTTGTATTAAACATAAGCAATAGTAGCGGTTAGATGTTTGGAAAGAGTATTGAGAATTTAATCAGACCATTCCATGCCTTCAGATTTGCACCTATAACTTTCTAAGAAATGGAGGGGGGAAAATCCTGATAACCATTTCAATGTCAAGATGTTATCCTAAACCTATCTGCTGAAAAATAAATTGAGTTTTTTTTCATTTGCTACACCCAAATTCAGGCATAATACTTAGCATTTAGCAATCTTTTGTTCAATAACTCTTTTTTTCCTTGTGTTTGTTTCTAAGGCATGTTTATGGAATTTTTAATAATTTTATGTTTTCTAAAACTATGGAAGTATTATATGTTCAATGCCTTCCCCAAATGAGAAAATATGGAAATTTTTAAGAAGAAAATAAGAATCACCACAATCTAAACCCAGAGTTAACCACAGTTAATATTTTGATTTGTAGCCTGTTAGACGTTGTATGCATATATGTACATTACATACACAAAAATTGATTTTTACAAAAATATCATCATACTGTACCTGCTGCTTTGTATGTACTCGTATATACACATGCTATAGTAGACAGTCATGTTACACATGTTTTGTTCCCCTTAATAATTTATCATAGATATCTTTCCATGTCATTATTTTCAATAGTTTTATAGTATTCTACTGTATAGACTAAAGATTGGCAAACTAAGGCTGCAGACCAAAGCTGGCCCACTGCCTGTTTTTATATGGCCCACAAGCTAAAGATGAGTCCTACATTTTTAAATATTTATACTTCAAATTTTTATAGTAGTGCCTACATACTATCCTCAATTTTGTCTTTTGACTCCGAAGCCTAAAATATTTTTATCTGGCCCTTTAACAAAAAGTACTGACCCCTGGTATAGGTGTATCATAATTTGCTTAGTTCATCTTAGATTGATGGATATGTTTGGCATTTCCAACATCCCTCTAAGATGAGCACCACTGCAGTAAACAACCTAAAGCTATACTTTGAACACTGGTCCAAGTTTTCTCATAGGGTAAATTGTTATTACTGGAATTACTGGAGCAAGTATCCTCTTTGTTAAAGTTTTGATATATATTGCCTAATTGTCCTCCAAAGTTGGCTAATTTAATCTCTGTTATGAACTACATGTTTTTTTCCCTCAAAATTCATGCTTTGAAGCCCCAACCCCCAAAGTAATGGTATTAGGACGTAGAACTTTTGGGAGGGATTAGATCATGAAACTGGGGGCCTAGTCTGATGGGATTAATGCCCTCAGTAAAAGAGGGAGAGAAGGTGAGGAAGGGAGGGAGGGAGAGAGAGAGAGAGAGAGAGAGAGAGAGAGAGAATATCTCTACCGTGTGAGGACACAGCAAGAAGGTAGCTATTTGCTAGCCAGGAAGAGAGCTCTCACACCCGGAACCCAATTGGCCAGCACCTTGATCATAACTTCCCGGCCTCCAGAGGACAATAATTTCTGTTGCTTAAGACCCCCAGTCTATTGCATTTTGTTATGGCAGCCGGAGAAGACTAAGACAAACTCTTACCAACCTCTGCAAGGTATGTGAGTGAAGGAATCCCCTTCGCCCTCACCCTAGTCTGCTGGGTGGGAGCAGATCTTTTCAATCTTTGCCAATGTGACACATGAAAACAATTCCACACTTTCTCTTTAATTTTCACTTTCTATTGCTGTGATGTTGACTATCTTTTAATAAGGTAGAGTAACCATTAGTTCTTTTGAGAAAAATCGCCTCCTGTCCTTTGCCCACTTATCTATCATGTGTGCAAAACCACTCTTCGTACACTTCAGGGGCGTTATTTCATCTCCTTAGTCTTGTCTTGTGAATAGTTAGGAATTCTTACTAATAAGCCCTCTTTTCCAAGATCCTCATCATTCTGTGATTTTTCTCTAAGCCCTTTCAAACTACTCTCTCTCCACTCATAAGTTTGTAGACAGATGTTTTTAAAATAGCTTCCATCACATTAATTATTCCAAGCTGAGGCTAACCCCTGCCAGGCAGCTCTCGGAACTAGAGGCACAGAACCACATAGTGAGAACAGGGTAAGGTTATTTCTCTGTAATTCCCATCTGAAACCAAGTCCAACAACTGAAACAGCCTACTCCTTCTACTATGAGGATGAAGTAAAAGTCCCCTCATATATCAGACTTAGAAAATTTAATTAAAAAAAATCAAAGAAGTTTAGTTGATATCAACTAATTTTTATCCTTAGGAATGAGAGTGATTCTTTTCAGTTTTCTGAATGCCCAAAGATATAAACTCTTATTCTCTCTAGCTAGTGAGGCTCAGTGTATTTTCCAAATCTCAGAGTTCATTTGAAAACAAATTTCCATATCAAACTACAGTATGTGAATATCTAGCCAGCTGGATGACTATGGTGTGTGTCTGATGAGGAATTCAGAAGCAATAACAATTCCCAGATTCTATAGGGAACTGTCAGTTACACCCCTCGAGTGTCATGTATTCACAGGAATATTTCCACACTAAATACCTAATCCTGCATAGATTATAAAGAGTAGCAAGAAAGCAAATTTCCAATTAAACACACGTATAATATAAAAATGTTGAATCCTGAAAGATCTTGAAAGAAAGCTTATGGTAGTCAAAGTAAGCATCACCCCTTCCCATCCTCACTGAGAATTTCATTTACCCACACTGAGAAAGCAAAACTCCAAAAAATCAATAGCTAACTAATCAGTAGTCATTACCTGTCTGCTATGCTTGAAAAACCAACCAGAATTTGGAGGAGAAACACTAGGAGATTTCACACTGGTACTTTATTTTCAAATGAGGCCATATTAAAGACAACTATTTTCAGAGTATTAAAGGAAGCTGTGCCAGGTCATTTGTTTTTTGTTTGTTTAGTTAATTGGTTTATTTGTTTTGTTTTCAGGATATATATTATTCATTTATTAATTCATTCAACAGGCATTGTTTTTGAGTAACAAGATAAGAATAAAAGCCTCCGGCTGTCTGCTTATAAACCCCGTGGAACATTTGTAATTGGTCCCTCCTGCTTCAACAGCCGCCACTCTAGAAACTCCAGAAACTCCGTAGCAACTGTGATTTATCTGAAAGAGAAAGACAGCTTGACAAATACTTGAAAATGTAGAAGGAGGGAGTAAAAGAAAAGGCTGGAAAACTGAGAGCTCTCAGTTTCCCAATCTGTAAAATGGGAATGTCAGTACCTACATCTCAGCTGTACCAAGGGGATAAAATGAATTATCATATGTGGAGTACATAAAACAGTATGACACATGCTAAGTAATCAATAAATATTAGCCTTTTTGTGTGTCAAGAGCTAGAGCGATCTCTATAAAATGTAAGTCAGATCATGTCACTCCTTTGCCTCTCCCGTAGGAGTTCAAGGCAAACTCCTCTCTAGAACCTACAGAACCTTAAATGAGCTCACCACCCACTGCCGCTCTGAATTCATCCCCTACCACTCTCTCCATCCCAAGTGGGCTCTTTTATGTTCACCAACATGCCAAGCATGCCTCTACCTCAGGACCTTTGCACCTGCTGTTCTCTTTGCCCCAGTCCTAGGCTGGACTAGATAATTCCTAGAATTTCTTCGAGCTCTAACATTCTCTGGTCTCTATTTAATGGTTCTGTGTGAGCAGGATGTGTGTTCAATCAATTATCTTCTGAGTCTACACAATTCTCTTAACTAAGTTTTCTGTTAAGATGTCCGCACATATCCACATTTCCAACTCTTTGAGCCATTTCATTAGCCATTTCTTTTCTCAGTTTGGTCCCTGTATTAGTTTCCTACTACTGCCATAACAAATCAACACAAACTCTGTGACTTAAAACAACACACATTTATTATCTCACAATTCTGCAGCTCAGAAGTTGAAATGGGTCTCACTGGCTGAAGCCAAGGTGTCACCCCTTTCCGGAGGCTCTGGGGGAGGAACCATTTCTTTGCCCTACCCGGCCTCTGGCAGCCACCCACATGCCTTGGTTTTTGGTCTTCTTCCTCCATCCTTAGAGCCAGCAACAGCAGGTCAAGTTTTTCTCCCACTGCCATCTCTCTGGTTCTCTTCTGCCTTCCTCTTCTCATTCTAAGGACCTCGTGATTCCATTCAGCCCACCTGGACAATCTAGAATAATATCCCTAGTTCAAGGTTAGCTGATTAACAAACTTAATCCCAAATGCAACTTTACTTCCTCTTTACCATGTAACAGGTTCCACAGAGAGAGACGAAGCCATTTCTGGGATTAGTATTATGCCTGCCACAGCCCCCTGCATTCTTCAATCAGAATCTCTGTGGTACTTTCAGCCAGTAGTTTGGACAGCACAGTAGTAGCTATGCAAGCAACTGCTGCCAAGGCTATACTGCTTGTATATCTGAGGTAAGTTGCCGTGTCCCTCATCACCTGTCCCTGAGTGTAATTCTGCCCTTTGGTGGAGGAAAATGAAAGACTTGCCATACTCTAAGAGGAAGATAGGGTATGGAAACTAAGAGTCACCTGAGGAATAGTCCCAGGTGTCAACACTCTTTACACTCCTCTTTTTCTATCACACACCAAATAGCCCCAGCACTTTGCTAGGGCCTCAATCCCACAATGCCTTGTTTTCAACTAGGTGTCAAGAAAGCTATTATTTGCCTATATAGTGGGTTGTCAGAGAAGTCATGACATATTTTTTCTGTTTTTTGTTGCAAAAATGCATCATGACTTTTCTGACAACCCAATATGATTGGAGCTTAAACCAATATGTTAAGAAAGGCCCTAGAAAACCAAAAAAACCTCTTTAAGAACCATGGGAATGAATCTAAAGTAGATATTTTAGATAAGGTGCCATACCTATAGGGTTACAAGATAAAATGCTTGGTTAAATTTGAACCTCAGATAAACAACAAATAGTTTTTTAGTATAAGTGTGTTCCAAATTACGAATGAAATGTACTTAAACTAAAAAAATTTACGTGTTGCTTATCTGAAATTGATATTTAACTGGGTATCCTGCATTTTTATTAGCTACATCGGGCAGCCCTATCTATCTGAACCTCTTCAAATGATGGCATTTTTGCAGCTCCTTACTCCTCCCCTCCAAAGGCCAGGCATATTTCCAAGATCCACTGTTCACTAGTCTAATAGAGATTCAATAATAATTTTTACCAGTAACTTTAAAAGCTACTATATGACAATCAGTGATTGCGCATTGTCACCGCATAGATATATTATAATCCTCCAATCAGTCCCGCAAGGAGGAAATTCAGTCTTGGAGAATGACTTGCTCTTGGTCACTCAGCTACTAAAATGCAGGCTGAGAATGCAAACAAACCTCGGTCTGTCTGCCGCCAGACACTAACGTCATCTCTCATGGGAGCCACGGACTCTGCTAATTTATAAGTTGCCTTGGTTTTGTCATCCACAATTCTCTGTACCAGGGCTTTCTTTCTCTGGCATTAATATATGACTGCTGTCAAACTTGAAGTAAATGTACACATGGGGCCTAGACGGAAAAGATAAAAAGCACAACTGAACTATAGGATTGAAGCAAATATCTTCTGTTGTCATACAGCACAGTAGTTTAGCCATTTCTGTGTTTGTAGAAATTACCTAGGCTGTTTCAAAAGCCTGAAGCAGATCACTTACTAGGCCATCTTTGACTCAGTTGACAGGATCAACTTTTATTTAATTCCATTCAATATCAGATCTGCTCCAAAGGCTACATTCGATTAACTGGGCTAAAGGAAGGGATTGCAAAATGCAAGATAAGGCAAAAATTAAATTTCCCTTCAGAATCTATATCTGCACTTACATTCTGTCTAACACTGTGAAACAGTGAGTCACGGGCTTCCCTCACTGAATTCTGCCTGGCTCTGCCCCCGACCCCTCCTGCTTTCCTTTCTGTGAGTCCGAGGACAGCTATGGACATGCCATGGTCTCCCCACAAGACACAGAGAGGGAGTCAACATTTGGTCTCTAGAAGACTACCCTATTAAGACAGAGTGGAAAATGACAGCTTTATCTTTCAGGACTGTAGATCCAGATCTACTGACAAGTTCATGTGCCTCCAAAAGATGAATGAGCTATATCTCCTTGCCTATCGGTTGCATTATCAATAGAAACCATTCATCCTTTCTTTCCTTCAACCCCACTAGGTGCTAGGAATACAAAGATACGCTATATGCTATCTATTTCCTCCAGAGACTCATAGCCTGGAAGAGAATTAGAACAAAAATAGAATGTAATATGAATGGATAAAAATACATGTGATATATGCATACAATGAAATATTTACTTTGCCTTAAAGAAGAATGAAATTCTGACATATGCTACAATATGAATGAATCTTGAAAACATTATACTAGATGAAATAAGCCAGACACAAAAGGACAAATGTATGATTCCATTTATATGAGGTAATTAGAATAGACAAATTTATAGAGACAGAAATTAAAAGGGGGAAGGAGAAAATGGGAAGTTATTGTTTAATGGGAATGAAATTTCAGTTTGGGATGATGAAAAAGTCCTGGAAATGAATAATGGTGATGATTGCACAATATTGTGAATGTACTTAATGCCACTGAGTTGTACACTTAAAATAATTAAATTAGGGCCGGCGAAATGGCGCGTTGGTTAAGAGCTGGCTTGGGACATCAGAGGACCCCGGTTCGGATCCCACATATGAGGGCCAGTGACACTGCCCTCTACAGCTAAGATGCTGAACAACAGCTCAACCTGGAGCTGGGCTGCCGTGAGTCTCCGGCGACGGCGTAGGCTGCAGCCCCTGTGACAGTGGGTTGCCATGGGCTATCGTGTGTAGCCAGAAGCCAGCGTGAGTGGCCAGCAGCTGCAGTGAGTGGCCGTCCAGAAGCCGGCGACTGATCTGCCTCGCCTGGGAAGAGCGCAATGATGGTGCCAACTTGGGCCAGTGAAGCAACGTCCTCCACAACTAGACTGAAGAACAAAAGGACAGCAACTTGTCTGTTCCCATTCCCCCAATTCCCCAATAAAAAATTTTTTTTTTAAATGACTGAATTAGTAAATTTTATGTTATGTATATTTTGCTGCAGTAAAACAAAACACTCATCAAAGTGAAAATTTTCTCAAGGTAACCAGGAGGATTGTAAGAAAAATTGAAGTTTGGTTTCCTTGCCAAAAAAAAGTAATAAGTGCTGTAGCAGATACATTCTTTAACTATAAAAAAAAAAATCACTTAAATATATAAAACCAAGGTGGCTGCTTAATTCACTAAAAGGCCGGTATAATTTTGTTTTACAACATTCAAAGTATAAGAAAGAATATCTTTCATTTATCTGGGAAATTAGATAGAATATGACTTGGCTACAAGCTGCTACAGTGGAATGGAAATCGAGTCTGTTATTTACTGAGTGATGGAAGGGAGGAGCTTTCTTGAGATGTTACAAGAATCTCGGGAATTTAGTCTTGTCTCCCAAAGAAATCTGTCAGAGCTTGGCGCTCAGCTGTATTTCCCTAGGACATGCACTCCCTTCACACTGAACTTGACTATTGGTGTTCAATCCCTAGTAATCCACATATTGACCTCTCTCCCCAATTCTTACCATCATTGATCAGGGCTTTTCAAAAAAAATATTACACATAATATTGTGATATTGGTAATCTATATATTTTTTAAATGTTTCATCTTAGAGTTCATTGGCATACATCATGTAGAACAATAAGCATGAAAGTGTAGCTTTCCTTGTGAAAACTAGATGTGAAATATAAGAAGAAAAACTCCATATTGTTACTTAGTGCCAGTTTGAGCTAGATTTTCAAAATGTATTGAGCTGTAGTAAAGGAATTGCCTGTACAACACTATTCCCCTTTTACTGTATTCCTTTGCACATCATATGCAAGACACGGGCTTTTGCTACACATTTCAAAACACAGGGCTCAGTTCTCAATATATATGAAAATGATATTTGCAAGTGATAAGGCAGAATTAGGATTTATTCCTTTAAAATAATTTAAGCATGTTATTAAGAATAAGAAGCACAACTAAACTAAAATACTGTCTTAACTACCACACAAATAAATATAAATTCTACTCAATACTGAATTCTTGCAAAGCTAGGTCAATGTCCCTAGGAAAGTCAATAGTTGGACAAAGCTAACCTTGGCCTCAGTGATTTAAAAACAAAGAAAAGATGATTGGAGATAGAAACAGGGCCTCCTGGCAAATGCTGCCCACTTTTTCAGGAATCCACAATATTATGCATCCTCTCCTTCAGTTTTCATTTTGTCAACTTGCCTAACATTATTTTCTTATTTGTAAAATATGTTAAAAATACTGCCTTTTTAGGGTTGATTTTGTTAATATCAGAGAGAAGGACAAAAAGTGATTAATAAAACTGATTATAAAATACTTTGCAAAGTATCATAGATTTTTCCAAGTAATTAATTCAAAACATTGTTCTGAAATGCTCAGTGGAATGGAAGAAGCAGCATTTTACTAATCAATAGATATATACCTCAATCTGAGTTTCACTGAGAGCATTTTGTTTCCCACATAAGATATGTATGCTCAGGTCCCTGGAATGACATCAATCTCAAAATGATTTGATCATTTTCAGGAGTGGGCATCGTAATCTGATTTCCATTCTGAAAGTAACTTGCCATGTACACTAGCTAAAAGGCGAGTTCCACCCTAACAGTAAGTCATAATAATGCTTTGCTGCTGATAATTCTCATATTGTCAATATCAATTAAGCAAGATTATTTGTTGCAGGCAAGTATTTGTTGTAGAAATTATCTCTGATTAATTAATAACAACATTCCTAAAAAAATATTGAGAAAGTCAAAAAATTACTGGAAGGCTGTAGAATAGCACTATAGCCAATAGAATTTTCTGCAATGAAGGGACACATCCTATATCTGTATTGTCCAGTACATACCTAGCTTATTGAGCACTTGAATATGGCTAGTGCACATTAAACAAAAATTATTTGTATTTAATTTAAATAGTCATGTGGCTTGTATTTATCATATTGGACAATGAAGCTGCAAAACCAGGAACCAAGGTGGGTAAGCAGTAGCCACCACAGCTAAACCCCTCCCTAAAAACCAATGCAGTGAGGATTCACTTCCCCCACATGACTTAGCACAGGAGGAATGCAGCCACTGTGAGCTCTAGAAACTGGCATTGCTTCCTCTAGGACAGTGGTTCTCAACCTTCTTAATGCCGGACCCTTTAATACAGTTCCTCATGTCGTGGTGACCCCCAACCATAAAATTATTTTCGTTGCTACTCTATAACTGTAATTTTGCTACTGTTATGAATCATAATGTAAATATCTGATATGCAGGATGTATTTTCATTGTTACAAATTGAACATAATTAAAGCATAGTGATTAATCACAAAAACAATATGTAATTATATATTGTGAAATATTTATTTCTAATTACAAATAAATGAAATTTTGTCTTGAAGCATGGCGAGGGATAGAGGAGCGGTGTCTTGGTTCCTAAGACCATCGAAAATATGTGTTTTCCGATGGTCTTAGGTGACCCCTGTGAAAGGGTTGTTCGACCCCCAAAGGGGTCGCGACCCACAGGTTGAGAACCGCTGCTCTAGGACAAGCCATCACATTGGAACCTCTGTGATCCCAGTACCTTTGTACAGGATGGAAGCATCAGGTTGGTTAAGGGCACACTTGCTTGTTCCCACAGAAGAAAGCAAGTATCTGGCATTTTAAGCATCTATAATGGAAGGCAGTTTGGCAATCTACCAAGATTCATAAGGTGGAAAACTCCTCAAACACAGAAGTGGTAACATTTGTTGAGTGCTTATCAAATCTCAAATTGTTCTAAAAGCTTTACAAGAATGAACAAATTTAATTCTCACAACACTCTTATGAGGTAATGCAGTAGGCAAAGGTATCATTTCTAATCCCTGGAATATATAAATGTTACCTTATAAGGAAGAATAATTTCAGACGTGATTTAGTTAAGGATCTTGGCTTGGGGAGATTATCACAGATTATCCTAAATCCAACCATATGTATCTACATAAAATCAAGGCAGAGAATTTTGGCACACACAGAAGAGGAGTGAGGGCAGGATTAAAGTGATGAGAACCCAAGCACAGGAACCCCAGTAGCCACCAGAAGCTGGTAGAGGCAGAAAGGATTTTCCCTGATACCCTCCGGGGAGAGCATAGCCCTGCTGACACTGTGATTTCAGACAATTACAAGGCAAGGGTCAGTCATGTTGGAGCAAGGAAAAGATGAGATTGACTCTACCAGTGATGCCTAGGTTTTGTATCACATGATCCCACCCCTTGCGCCAGCCATGTTAACTCGGACACCTGGCCTAAGGGAAGACAATCCAGAGATGGGGGAGGGACCAGGAAAGAGTCTGAAGTCAAATAATGAGCTGAGATCCTCGAATTCTCCCTCTTTGACACTTTGTTGGGAAACATGGAGAATTTGGGTCCGTTTAGAGGGAGCTGAAGCTACAAGGCAATGACAGAGGGGACAGAACCACCATGATGAGCGCCATTCAAGCTGGAGTTAAGAGAAAGCAGAATTGATAACGAAGCACAGACAGCCACGTGGTGAAGGAGGACGAAGCTGACAGATGGTAGAACAGAAATGCCTGGAGAAAGACAGCTATGTGGTCGTGGAAGTCATAAGACAGCTGGTCCTTCAAGCTGCCTTTAGTTTCAAGTGCGCCCGTACAAGAAAAATCCCTTTTCATGAGTTAACTCAAGGGGGTCTCTGTTTCTCAGAACCCAACTTCCCAACTAAAACAGTAGATCCTAATGCCCGAAACTTTCTGACCAAAACCTCTTCCTGCCGCCCTGCTATTATGTGTAGGATATGTCTGGGGCAGGGATGGGGGGAACTTCCAGCTGAAGATTGAGCAGTCCTAACTTAAAGGTCAAAATAGTCAAGAAGTTGAGAACGAAGCAGGTGCAGT
>NW_017731965.1:0-855 GCF_001890085.2 Hipposideros armiger | reverse complement strand
GTTTTACAAATTCACCTACTCATTAAAATGTAGTGTAAACCCCAAATTAATACTCGGGGTATGATTATTTGTAAACATGCTCAGAGCAGTCAAAATTTGAGCCGCCCGCCATGCTCGTTCTCAGCTAAGATAGCACAAGGCAATGCTCTCCTTTCTTGTTTCAACTCTTTTTCACAATACACTGATTGCCACAATTTTCACATCTTTGTGCTTTTTCTTGGTGGTTTTGCCATTTAAAATGGCCCCAAACATAGCATTAAAGTGTTGCCCATAGAGAAAATATGTGTGTGTTCAGTAAGCTTCACTCAGGCATGAGTTATAGTCTTTAAACAGAAACAAACAAAACAAGATTGTGTATTGGTCGGTTGATGAAAGTGTTGTGAACAGAGGCCCACAGGAACGTAACCCTGTATTTTCCTGTAGGCACCACGGTTCGATATTCACTAATCCAGTGTGTGCAGGGACTAGAGAACAAAACTACTCTGGATATCGAGAACGGACTGTGTATTTCTTTAATATCTGATTGGGAAATGACTACATCAGTCACGTGCATGTTTGAGGCCTCAGTGTCAAGCACAACACTGACTGTACTGTAAGCATGCAGTAAATATTTAGGGGTTTTTTGTTTTGTTTTTTGTTTTCTGTTTGATTGTTTGCAGTAAATATTTGTTGAACAAAGGAAAAAGCAAATTAATTTCTTCACTAAAGATCAAAGCAACCAGCAGCTTGGGTCAGAAATTTGCTTTGCTCTGGAGAATGTTTCGAAGCAGTGGTAATTAGGGTCACCTGCATAAGAGGTTGATAGCACTGGGGCTTTAAAATGACTTCCTATTAATTGCTAGCACTGCAGCAAAA
>NW_017737165.1:0-2125 GCF_001890085.2 Hipposideros armiger | reverse complement strand
GCCCTGTCATTGTTTTTTGACAGTTTTAATATGATGTGCCTTGGAGAAGGCCTTTTGGGCTGTGTCTCTGGACAAGTAACCTGTGTGTCAAGGGTTACCAGACTTAACAATTAAAAATGCAAGATTTTTACATGTAAATTATTAATAATTGCCTATGAAATGTACACTGAGATAAAAGAAAAATATTGCATAGAACATACTTAAAAATTATTTTTCTGAAATATCAAGTATCTAAATTACATGCCTGTTTATATTTCCATGATGATTTGGCTCTCCTTAATGAATCCTCATTTTGTAGAATTTGCTTACAAAATTTCTTACAGTAACAGTCTAAGTTCCATTGCATTGTAACATAGGTTCTAAAATGGTCACATCCAACTCATTTCATTATTTTGTCTATTGAACATCCATTAGTGCACAAACACATTCAACATTAGTGTATGAGCCAGTTTACTGAGCATGTACTGGGATATAAAGTTAACAACTCTGAGGGTTGCTCTTCAAATTTGATTTGTTGAAACACATAATACCATCTTTCATGGTATAAGTTGCTTTTGCATTCTTCAGGATTGCATTGCATCTTTTGATCAATGACTTTTAAAAATATCCACTGAGACCTGCTTGCCGTCTGCTGCTCCAGACTGTAACTGTGACCCCAGGTCTGTGCATTCTCAGGCTGTTTACAGCATGTGAAGGCAGAAACTCTCCTGAGGTCTTCCAGTAATGACCACATTTTTTTATCCCAATGTCACAGAGAAACACCAATGGTCTCCCTGGGACAACCTTCAATGAATTTTTACTTCAATGACATTTACTGAAGGAGCTGTGTTAAGTTTTCATAATATCTGCTATCAAGTAAAAGTGAAAAGTGGCTTTCTACTTGGTTAAAAANCTGCCGAATATGCCACTCTGCGAGATTCACAATCTGAATGTATTAGAGGGTCTGAGAAGAAAGTTGTTTTAACTCAGCATTTCCTAAACTTAATTGCCAATGGAATACTACTTTTTTTTTAACACAATAAGTATCTTTTCTTCCAAGGTTCCTGCTTTCCTTGTATTTTCTGTCTACGCTCTCTGAGGTCGTCCTCATTAAATGCTGTTTCTGCAAGACTGCAGCCTCAAACACAATTTCCCAAATGGACCACAAGGTGGCTCTGCTTGTCTTCCAAAACAAGGCTGCTGGCGCCTTCCAACCTATGCCACCAAGGGAGGATTTTAGTCTGTGCTGCAAAAGGTGGTCGGGACTCAGGAAAACTAGGGTGTACACAGGTTAATTTAGAAATAATATTACCTGCTACAGGATATGAAAGACAGTTTGGAGAATATAATGAATAATGTTGTAAATATTTTGTAGGATGTCAGATGGGCACATGTCTTGTTAGGGAGACGATTTCATGGATGGGGTACATGCTTGACCACTGCACTGTACACCTGAAGCTGAATAATATTGTATGTCAACTATAATTTAATGTATGTATAGTCACAGGATATGGAGTACAGCATAGGGAATAGCACCACTGGAACTGTAATAGATATATACGATGTCAGAGGGGCAATAGATTGGGGGAGGGGGTTATCACTTTGTGAGGGTTGTAAATGTCTATTACATTGTTTTGTACACCTCAAACTAAAAAAGGAAAATAAAACAAAATAAACAGGGAAAAAAAACAAAAAACAAATGAAAAAAGAAATAATATCACCTGACTGGATGAAGTTTTCCGAAGAATGCTGTAAGGGCTGGGGTTTTCTGGTTGTCCCTTCCAAGTTTCCAGTTTGAGGATAAATTTCTTCCGGGTCAGTGAAGGGTGAAACACCTGCAATCTGGGAAGAGACTTTTCCTGCAAAGCCACTGTTTCCAACAAATTATATTTTCATTTCCTTTTAGGTCTTTGAAAACAAAAAGAGGTCGAAGCCGGAAATCAGAGTTGTTGGCATTGAGCCCTTTTACATCCTAACCACTGGGCTTAATCCTAAATGCTGATGAGTTCACTTTAATTAGCAGCAGGAGGAGCAATTCAATGGTGCTCCGAGCCTGACTGCACCATTTTTCAAAGAATTGATTTTTGCAGGTGTATGCATTTTTAATAAATGGGAAAAATAATTATTGTCCTGAAGGCTAAGGAAC
>NW_017737164.1:0-1230 GCF_001890085.2 Hipposideros armiger | reverse complement strand
GGCGGGGAGGGTCTGCAGAGCCCCAGGCAGGGAGGAGGCCGGGCTCCCGGGGCCGCGGGGCGAGGCTGGGGGAGGGGCGCCAACGGCTGGACTCCGTCTCCCGAGTCCGTCTCCCAGGACTTCACACCGCGCTGCGGAGCGCTGCCCGGTGGGGGGTTTTAAGCAGGAAAACAACGCGGCAGGCGGGGTCTAGTGGCCCGAAGGCGGAGAGACCACTGGATAACGGCCTCACTTTACACGGAAACCCCCGCGGACCCTCCACCCCGCAGCGAAGCGGCCTGGGATCGGGAAGTCTCCCCAGGACGTCGGACTCACCGCTGTAGGGGGTAGGGGCGCGGGTGCGGGGACTTCAACCTCGGTACTGACCCCCAGGCGTCAGGAGTGCAGGACGGTGGACTGAGACGCTCAGGGTTAAACCACAAACACTGAAAGCCCCGGTCGCCAACCAGGCCTTCCGTCTGCTGCGGCCGCTTCCGGATCTGCAAGACACTCCTCCCAAACGCTGCCAGAAAACGTGGGCCGCAGGCGGGGCCTGTGAGGAGCCCTTAGGTCCTGGGCGGGGCAGGAATATTTGCCTGTAGTGGGCGGGGCCCGCGGGAGGGCGGGACCTAAGGGAAGGGGTGGGGTTTGGGGGATTTTGGCAGGGCGTGTTGGTGAATGGGAAACCAGTGTCCCTTATGCAAAGTTCTGGAGGTCTAAAGAAACAATTTTTTCCAGCAACAAGTTACCTGAAGTGCAGCGTAGACCAATGATATTTTCTAAGCAAGGTTAAACTGAGGCAAATAGAAGCTGTCAACAAGTCAATGGTGGAAAGTCCCAAAGCATCAGTGTTCATATTAGGAGGGTGCTTTTCTGAGGGCCCTGTGGCTTCAGTTCCAGGGGACTTCTGCTTTTCCATGGCACAGGAGATGAACTGGCCATTGCTGGGTCAGATGTCTCTCCAGCGGTTCCTTTTTTGCTGCTCACCCAACATGGAGTTCTGCAGGTTTCTCAGCACATGGAACATGGAGGCCTGTGGCTTTCTCAGCTGGCAGCCTCACTGCTCTCAAGTGGCTCCCAATACGAGAGGTCATTTACAAATATTTGACAAACCAGGTGAAAACATAACTGATAACATATAGTCCACTGAGGGCTCTTAGAAAATGAAAGGCAATATGTTCCTCAATGATTTAAAAATAAATGGATATTCTAAGGGAAATAAAAAATGTAAAGTGAAAGGAATGAGTGTAA
>NW_017737163.1:0-1172 GCF_001890085.2 Hipposideros armiger | reverse complement strand
ATATATATATATATATATATATATATATATATATATAGTTTCGTTTTTGGTTTTGGAGCAGATAGTTTGGTACCAAGTTAATCCTTCCCCTTAGTTTTCATAAATAGGCTTCTGTTTGCATTGTTTTGCTTTTGTTAAGCATACAGACTGATTGACAGGCTGAAGCTTACCTTTAATACACTGGGAGTGCCATGTGTGGACCTTATGCCGATACATTGGATGAGAGGAGGTATAGTCAGCTTGGTGTGACTGGGCTAGTTGCTTTATATGGATTATTGCCCATCTCTCAATAGCTCTGTGAGGCAAGTGGTGGCAACTTCTTTAATTCAAGAAGACAGTAATAGAATCACTAGCTGACCCCGTTTGTAAACCGCCCCCCCCCAACACACATAATGCAGAAATCTGAACAGTTTTGTGACTGTTGAGCCAACAGTTCCTCTTTGTCATTCTGTGTTAGGACAATAGGATAGTCTAGCCAGGATAGAGGAGGCAGAGCTGTGGGCTGCTTATGAGGGTCTTAGGTGTGGTTCAAGAACTATCATGGGAGCCTAATGCTACTAGTTCTTCGTAGGTCTATTTATGGTGTCTTTTAGGAATGCTTATGGTGTGACCAGATACTCTCCCCATTTTGCACCTGTGTATTTTTAATTGATACAGGCTCTTATTCTATTTTTAACTTTTACTCTAACTCTAATTTAATTGTGGAATAGGACTTGGAGTTTTTCTTCCCTTCCTATTATACTTATTAGTCATTCAGTTAGACTTGAACAAGTCAAGATAATAGAAACAATACTGCTTGATGTTACTATTTGAGGGTGTGTCCCCTTTGTGTGTCCCCTTCCCCTTATATTATTTCCTGAGACTAATGTGGTATCTGACACATAATTGGTGTTTCATGTGTGAATGGATGGATAGATGAAAGAGCTTGCAGTTTTTAGAGAATCTTTGTTTATATCTGATAACACCTATGTTGAATGAATACATAGGCAATCTCTTTTTTTTTTTTTTAAGATTTTTATTGGGGAATTGGGGGGATGGGAACATTGCTGGGGGAATTGGGGGAAGGGGAACAGACTAGTTGCTGTCGTTTTGTTCTTCAATCTAGTTGTGGAGGATGTTGCTTCACTGGCCCAAGTTGGCACCATCATTGCGCTCTTCTCTGGCGAGGCAGA
>NW_017737162.1:0-1230 GCF_001890085.2 Hipposideros armiger | reverse complement strand
GCAGGAGGAATACAAGAAGGAGGGCATCGAGTGGGAGTTCATCGACTTCGGCATGGACCTGCAGGCCTGCATCGACCTCATCGAGAAGGTGCTGCCTCAGCCCCACCACCTGTGTCCCCTTTCCCGGCCTTCCCAGGCAAAGTAATAGCCCCATTCCTTCTACACTCTAGAAACTAGAGTCCCAGAATCCCAAACCTCTCTGCAGGCCCAGCTTCTGCCCACTGTGAAGTCTCAGGCAAACACAGGACATGCCCCTTCCTTCTGTCCTCAGGAACTAAGACATTGTACTGTACGATTGTCACCTCAGTTTCTGAAGAGGGGGCTATAGTGAAGGACAGGACCCCGGGCCCCTCTGACACTCCATGAGAAGCGTTACTCATGGAAAGATCCTAGGCTGTAACTAGAGATGTTGGCTTCCCATCCCCTTCTGGTTCACTGAGAATAAACCCGTCTTTGACCCCTCTTGTCTGTAGACTCAGGAGACTAGGACAGAGCTGGTGGGAGGCTCTCAGTGCTGACTTGCACTCAGGGCACCTTTGGCTGATATAGGCCAGAGTCCAGAGAAACTGACCCTCACCCAGCCCAACCACTGCCCTTGAGGAAACGGGAGCTTCCCACAGGCTTTGGATGGTTATCCAGGGTGCTGCTCTTCCAGAGGCCTCAGAATCCCCGAAACTGTGGAAAAGAGTGTGTGAACGTCGTTCTTTATGAAGAGCAGGATGTTGTGCAAAACCTGGATCCCTCTCACTATCCTTTGAAGAATTCTTACCTGTCCTATAGACAGGGGTCTGGCCAGCCCTGCAGCCTGGCAGCTCGGACACTGCCTTCATCCCACTCTGGGGCAGGAAGCCGTCCAGGAAGGAAGGGCTTTGCTGAGAGGCCTTGGGTGCCTTGGGGGATGATTGGGGGTACATGGCTCTTCACTGGGTCATCCGGGACAGAAACAGGTTATATAGGCCAGATTTCAATATAATTTGATTTAGGTTAATTCGAAAAACATTGGCTTCCTATATGGGTACAAGAGGTGCCAGTAGGCTCTCTGTGGCCTGCCAGCTATACTGGGGTTGATGCTCTGTCAGGACTCTGGAAACCTGGTATGTACTCAGCGGTATTTTCTCTACCTCCCCACCCTGTTCTCAGCCCATGGGCATCATGTCCATCCTGGAGGAGGAGTGCATGTTCCCGAAGGCCACTGACATGACCTTCAAGTCCAAGCTGTACGACAACCAC
>NW_017737161.1:0-1230 GCF_001890085.2 Hipposideros armiger | reverse complement strand
GTCTGAATTCTCTCTTGACCAACACCAATGTACCTTGATACCTTCTTTCCCTCACACACAACTCAGCTCTGTTTCAAAGGTCTTCATTTCTTCCACAAACCCCCACCCCCAAAGCCTCTGTTGTTCCCTGTAAGGATAGATTTTCCAAAGGAACAGAAATATGATTGAGATGTGATTTTTCTGTCTTGAAGTGTAACTGATGGACCTAAATGAACTATGCATCATTAATCTTGAATTGCGCACACACACACACACACACACACACACACACAAATTGATCTTTTGTATTCTATGCCTAGTCCCCTAGTCCACAGTACTTCCATAAACTTTCTATATAAGAAGAATAGGGGGATTCCCTCTGCGGGAGCCCAAGCTTGATGAAAATCTCCAGCTTGCTTCCTGTCATTGTGACTGAGTTCTAACAATGAAATATAAGCACAGAGACCCTGGAAGTCATGTGTAAAGGATGAAACAGACCTAAGATGGAGAGAACCTGGATCTCTGAATCAGTTCTCAGAAGGAGGCAGCCACAATGAGGAATGCCCATTAGCAATTCACCTGGAAAAACATGAATATTATCATAGACATCTTTTCTAATTGCATTTCAGGGGCCTTGGGGATATAGAGGGTACCCAGCAAGGTTGTCAGTCACAACCAAAGAAGCCAACATGGTCTTCCAGACGGATCTCGAGACCCCTTCCTCTCATCAGAGATCAGATAAGGTGAGAGTTCTGTGAACCTCCAACAGGCAGGGACAGCTCTATGCCCCTGACAAGCAGGAAGCAGATACAGAAGAAGAGACCTCCTGTCCCTCAACTTTCCACAGAGATTTTATGGGGATCGCGTCTCTCAAGGGGAAAACTAGGCAGGCAGTTAGAGGCAGGAATCAGGTCTCTGCATTCCTGCATATCCCACAGAATATGACTTCCCAGGAGACTTCCTTTCTCCACCCAAAACACTCCCTTTGTATTATAATTACCTACCCCTGCGGGAAAACAAATGGGCACAAAATATCCAACTAGATCAGATCAGTCACTGGCACCTGAGTAGTACCTCTTGTCAATCACAGGTGCATATCAAGTGGTCCCAAGCCCAAAGGAGAAGAGCCCATTCCAGAGAAAAAGGGATAAAAACTCGAAGTCCTGAGAAGTCTTCCCTTGTTTGACCCCATTCCTCCCTTTGAGCCTTTTGAGCCTCGCCTTTGTGTGTGGCCCCCTCCAAACTCTTTGG
>NW_017737160.1:0-1230 GCF_001890085.2 Hipposideros armiger | reverse complement strand
TTGCTGTGGCCAGAACTTCCAGAACTATGTTGAATAGAAGTGGTGAAAGTGGGCAGCCTTGTCTTGTTCCTGATTTTAAGGGGAAAGCTTTTACCCTTTCCCCATTGAGTACAATGTTTGCTGTGGGCTTATCATATATGGCCTTTATTATGTTGAGATGTGATCCAATGATTCCCACGCTGCTAAAAGTTTTCATCATAAATGCCTTCTGTATTTTGTCAAATGCTTTTTCTGCATCTATTGATATAATCATATGATTTTTATTTTTCATTTTGTTACTGTGATGTATTACGTTAATTGATTTGCGGATATTGAACCAACCCGGCATACCAGGAATGAATCCCACTTGATCGTGATGTATAATCTTTTTAATGTGATGCTGAATTCAGTTTGCTAGTATTTCGTTGAGGATTTTTGCATCTATGTTCATTAGGGATATCAGCCTGTAGTTTTCTTTTTTTGTAGTATCTTTGTCTGATTTTGGGATCAGAGTAATAGTGGCCTCATAAAATATGCTTGGGAGCCTTCCTTCCTTCTGTATTTTTTGGAATAGTTTGAGGAGAATAGGTATTAATTCTTTTTTTAATGTTTTGTAAAATTCACCTGTGAAGCCATCTGGTCCAGGACTTTTGTTTGTTGGAAGCTTGTTGTTGACTGACTCAATTTCTTTGGTAGTAATCAGTCAGTTCAGAGTTTCTGTTTCTTCTTGGTTCAGATTTGGTAGATTGTATGCTTCTAGAAATGTCTTCATTTCTTCCAGATTGTCAAATTTGTTGGCATATAGTTGCTCGTGGTATTTTCTTACAATTTCCTGTATTTCTGTGGCATCTGTTGTCACTTCTCCTCTTTCATTTCTGATTTTATTAATTTGGGTCTTCACTTTTTTTTTTGGTGAATCTGGCTAAGGGTTTGTCGATTTTGTTTATCTTTTCAAAAAACCAGCTCTTGGTTTCATTGATCTTTTGTATTGTTTTTTTTGGTCTCTATTTCATTTATTTCTGCTCTGGTCTTTATTATTTCCTTCCTTGTACTCCCTTTGGACTTGTTTTGCTGTTCTTTCTGCAGTTCCCTTAGGTGTGAAGATAGTCTGTTGATATGAGATTGTTCTTGTTTCTTTAGATAGGCCTTCATTGCTATGAATTTTCCTCTTAGGACTGCTTTCAATGCATCCCACAGCTTTTGAGTTGTTGTGTTTTCATTGTCGTTTGTCTTGAGATAGCTTTTGATTTC
>NW_017737158.1:0-1202 GCF_001890085.2 Hipposideros armiger | reverse complement strand
AAACAGAACTTAAGACAAGAAATGTTACTAGAGAAAAAGAGAGCCAATTCTTACTGTTAAAAGGGTCAATACACCAAAAAGGTGCAACAATTATAACAACTAAAAATGTATACATACTTCAGAAGAGAGCCGCAACATGCACAAAGCAAAACCTGAAAATTGAAAGAAGACATAGACAATTAAAATTTTATAGGTGAAGATTTCAATACTTCACTTTAATAATTGTCACAATTAGAAACAAAATAAGTAAAGCTATAGACTTGTGAAACACTATCAATCCAACTGACATATATAGGACACACACCAAATGGACTGAAGAATATACATTCTTTTCAAGAACACATGGGACATTCTTCAGGGTTGTTTATATACTAGTTCATTAAACAAAGCTCAGTAGAAGACAAAGGAATGAAATCATACAAGGTATGTTCTATGACTATAACAGAATTAAGTTACTAATAAAGAAAAGATATCTGAGAAATTCCCAAATATATGGAAATAAAAAAATATTTCTATGTAACTCATGACTCAAAGAAGAAATAAAAAATAAAATTAGAAAATGTCTTAACGTGAATGCTATAAAAGTATGCCAAAATATATGGCATGTTCCTAATTTAGTGCTTAGGGGGATATTTATAACTATAAACGCTATATTAGAAAAAAATACAGAATCAATAATTTAAACTTCCACTCCAAGAATTTAAATAAAGTAGAGCAAATCAAACAGAGTAAGAAGAAAGAAAATAAAAATGAGAGCAAAAGTTAATGAAATAGAAAAACCTAAAGAAAAATCAATGAAACAAAATTTGGGTTTTTGTAAAGATCAGTTGATATTTTTTAACTAGACTGACCAAGAAATAAAGCAAGAGGTTGTAAATTGTCGAAATCAAGAATGAAAAAGAAAAATGACTTCATACCCTACAGCAAGTGTTATAAGGGAATATTATTAGTAACTTTATGCCAACAAATTAAACAATTTAGATAAAACAGAAAAATTATTTGACGTACACTATTTAGCAAAACTGATTCAAGAAAAAAAACCCCAGAAAATCTGAATAAATCTATACCGAATTAAGAAATTGATTTTTTACAGTAATTAAAAATCTTCTTACAAAGCCCAGATTTAGATGCTTTCACAGATGAATTCTACCAAGCATTTAAGGAAGAAATCATACCAAACTCAACACAAACTCTTTAAAAAT
>NW_017737157.1:0-1170 GCF_001890085.2 Hipposideros armiger | reverse complement strand
ATTCCCCAACCCTGTTACCCTTCCCCAATTCCCCAATAAAACCTTTAAAAAAGTATTTTTTAAATAAAATAAAATGAAATTTACATTAATATTTTCAGGATGTCTTTTAATGAATTTCTATGTAACAGGCTAACTGAATTCTTAAAACTGACACAGTAGCATTTAGAACTCAATTTTCTTCATCACAGAGTTGTGTGTTTATCAAGACTTGCTTGCATTCATTTTTACATCTATATATGTCAGTTTATTTACTATCATAATGAAATATGAGTGCAAAGGGGAGTTATTACATATATACTGGGTCGTTGGAAAAGTCATGACGTATTTTTCTGTTTTTCAATGCAAAAATGCGTCATGACTTTCCCGACAACCCAATATTATACAATTTTATATATATTATATATATATTATTATATATAAAAAATAAAATTCAATGATTTGGACAAGTTAAGTAGCTAAAACAAAGTTTTTGAACATGACAACTCTAAAATATTAGGGGGATATATTAAATCTACACTTGATTATGTCTAAACTTTCTTCAGATTCCCTTTTCTCTCTTAAGAAACTAAGAGTGGAAATTGAAGGGAATGCATTTTGGATGTAGTTTACACAAGAAAGACAATGGAGAACCCCCATCCACAGACTCAGTCTCAAAGCAAAGGCCTTATTTAACCAGACTACAAAAGTGTTACAAATAAATATGCAATTAGGTGTTACAAATTAAAATTAATATATTTATAGCATTACATTTTTAAATGAACACAGACTTGACTGATTTCCAGTGTTGTTAATGTCTGATTCTACTTTTAAAATAGTAATCTCTAGTCTATGAGAGAAATGAAAAAAAAAATTGGCTACTTAAAATTAATATATTTTTATTAGAATATATTTACATGATATAAAAAAAATTCAAGAAATTAAACAAAAAGTTTTTATTCCACTCTACCTAGTAAGATTCACTGAGACATTAGAAAATTCTACTACCCAGGAGTCAAATGGGTTAAACCACAAAGAAAACACAAGTGCTGAAAACAAATGAAAAACAATTTAGCTTCACTAATAATCAAAGAAATACAAATTAAAACAATAGGATTCAATGTCAACTGTTATATTAGCAAAATCAGCCAAATGATATTATGGAGATTGATGATATGTGGATAAAAAGAGGAC
>NW_017737156.1:0-1210 GCF_001890085.2 Hipposideros armiger | reverse complement strand
ATATATTATATTATATTATATATTATATATTATATATTATATTATTATTATATATTATATATTTATATTTATATATATTTAAAATGTAGCCTCTTTTTCTGGGAACAAAATCACCTTTAACTTCTAATCTTGTTTGGTTTAAACACTAATGTGATTGAGCGGAAGAAAGTTGGCTAAGCAGAGGTGCTTCAGAAATCTTTGTAATTCTTTTCTGGCTCATGGGAAGAGAGCAAAAGCAATGCTTTCTTAGTTTCAGCAAGAGATATCCACTCAATGTCACAAAAAATAACTAGACTTTCCAATGTCTTGTGTGTCCTGTTTTCTCTACAGCGTAGTTTCTCTGCTACCTCAGAGGGACGTTTTAAAAAGGCACCTAGGAGTGACAAATGGTAATGCATTGCAGTCCGAACCATGCATCCAAGCAAATAAAATAAAGGCTTTCTAACTTTAATTGATCAAACCTCACAGCAGTCATCTAGACTTCATGCTAGCTTATAGGACTGATGGTAATAAAACCCTCTCAGAGACAAAAATATTATGCAAACTGTTAGAAAATTTTGTTCTTGTGATTGGGCCCTCATTGACTACAGTCCATTTTCATTACTGTACTACTGCGGGGCTGACCACTAAGTGAATATGTACAAGTGCAGTCAGTCAGGGGATGAGGCTGAGTGAATGAATTCACCCAACCCAACTTTCCCGAAGCCCTAATTACTATTAAAAACTTACCTTCCTGCCCACTGAAGTAGCTCCTGTTCCTCCACATTCTTTTGGTGAATAGGGCTTGAATACTTGAACTTGCATCAATGGATTTCTTCGTTCCTGTTGGATGTTCCTCAAATCACTTCTGCTACATATGTGACTATATTTTTTGCAGATTTAATCACTGTGACTTAAAAAAAATGCTGGGTAGTAAAATACTCAGGATGGGTTGCTGGCCGGGCAATAGAGATTATGGAGCTGTGAAGTAACAGATAAAACTCCCAGGGTATGGGTCTTAGGTACTTTGGAGTTGGAGTGGAAAGCTCAAACAAGGAAATTAGAGCCCAATTTGATCTGGGTGTGAGTCCAGACAGGGCTGCTGAACTGTGTGATCTTGGACAAGTCAATTTACCTGTCTGAAGCTCAGTTTCTTAACTGATACAGTGCAGGTAGCTAACGATTTTAATGAAGTCAAGTACATAAAGTGCCAAGAAGAAGAAAGGCTTAT
>NW_017731964.1:904687-905673 GCF_001890085.2 Hipposideros armiger | reverse complement strand
CAGTCTCACCCTCGGTTCATATGGGTTTCTATGTTATTTTATTTTTCCTTTTTCCACAGACCAGCATTTTGTGCATGAAATATAGTTTTGGCTATAATGTGTACTCTTATAAAATATATATTCTTTTTGTATGCATGAGTTCTATTTTATAATGACATTGTGCTATAGAACTTGTTTACTTTTACAGAATAATTTCAACACAATGTTTTTAAAGATCTTCCCATATATCATGCATGCAGTTAGTGACGTTATTTCTAAGTGCCGTATAATATCACACAGTATATATGCATCTGCCATATTTACTTCCAATTTCCTTAATTAAGAACTCTTACGATGCCCCTGAACTGCACCTGATGAATATTTTTGTTCAATACTTTTAGTTGTGTACCCCAAGTAAAATTCTTGGGTCATGACATCAACAGAGATTTGTCAGGTAGACTCTCACCAGCAGTCCATGAAATTTCCTGTACTCAAATTTCTAAATTTTACAATCTGTTGGCATAAGGTAGCATCTCATTATTATTTTGGTTTAATTTTCTCTGATATCTAGGGAGTCTAAGAATCTCTACATATTGAATGTCTGTTTTCCCTTCTGTGAATTGCCAATTTATTTTTCTTTTACATTTCTTGTTTCTTTTCTTTTCTTTTGTAGGAATTCCTTGTATATTCTGGATACTAATCCCTTTTCAGTTTAAGATATTGGGAAATATTTTCTACTAATCTGTGATTCACATATTAAAACTTTGCACAAGGTGTCTTTTGTTGAATTGAAAAAACTTAATTACAATGAACTTGATAAACGTTGTTTTTTTTTCTACTTAGAGTCTAGGTTTTTGGAGCCTTATTTAAGAAGTTCATCCACATAACAAGGTTACAAAAATATATATTTTTTAAGCTTCATAGATTTATCTTTCACATTTAGGTATTTAATCTACCTTGAATTAATTTTGCAATATGGTATAAAATGGAAGTCCCATTTTTCTTTT
>NW_017731964.1:901816-903042 GCF_001890085.2 Hipposideros armiger | reverse complement strand
TAATGGATTTGTCTGGCTTTGATATTAGAGTAACACTGGCTTCATTAAATGAATTTAGAAGTATGCTGTTCTCTATTTTTTGAAAGAGTTTGTGAAGAGTTTGTACTTCTTTTTTAAATATTTGATAAAACTAGTGAGTGATGCCATTTGTGTCCAGCACTTCCTTTTTGGGAAGTTATTATTTTATTGTGAGATCAATTTGTTTAATAGTAGAGAAATAATCAGATAATTTGAATCTTTTAATGAATTTGTCCATCTTTTATAAGTTGTCAAATTTGTGGGCATAAATTTGCTTGTAAAAATTCTTCATTATTGTTTTAACATCTTTAGGGTAAGAAGTAATGTCTTTCTTTATATTGGTAATTTGTGTTTTTCTTTTTTTCTGGGGTTATTTAGATTTAATAGTTTTATTGATTTTCTTCAGAGAGCTAGGTTTGATTTACTGAATTATTCCACTCTTGTTTGTTTTATTGATCTCTAACCTTATCTTTAGTATTTTCTTCCTAGTACTCACTTTGAGTTTAATTTTTTTTATCTATTTTTTGTTTCAAGGTGGAAATGTAGATTATCAATTTTTAGGCCTTTCTTTTTTGGGGGGCTTTTAAAAAAGATTTTTATTAAAATATAGCTAACATACAATATTGCATTAGTTTCAGGTATACATCATAGTTATTCAACAATACCCGCCTGGCACTATACATAGTTATTACCATATCATTGACTATATTCCCTATGCTTTACTTTACATCCCCATGACTTTTTTATAACTACCAATTTGTATTTCTTCATCCCTTCACCTTTTCACGCTGCCTCCAACCCACTCCCATCTACCACCCTGATAAATCTAGTACCCACCATACATAGTTATTAGAATATTATTGACTGTATTCATTATTAGGCCTTTCTTTTCATGTAACATAAGTGTACTAATATTTGTGATTATGTAACATAAAACACTACTTTAGCTATATCTCATTATTTTTGGTATGTTGTGTTTTAATTTCCATTTGGTTAAATATATTTTCTAATGTGACTTGTGATCCATTTTTGTGGTCTCTGGGTGATTTAGCATTGTTCACTTTTCTATTGTTTGCAGATCTTTAAAGATATCTTTCTCATATTGATTTTTACTTGAATTCCTTTTGGTCAGGGAAGATATTTCGTATAATCTCACATCTTTTAAATTTATTGAGACTAGTTTTATGGGCCAGAAAGTGGCCTACCTC
>NW_017731964.1:898422-901266 GCF_001890085.2 Hipposideros armiger | reverse complement strand
AGTTCAAGTCAAGTGGTTGTCTTCAATGTAGTTGTGGAGGGTGCAGTTCCTTGGCCCATGTGGGAATCGACCAGCAACCTTGGTGTTATGAGCCTGTGCTCTAACCGTCTGAGCTAACCGGCCTCTACGTGATTGTTTTTAGTAAGCTTTAATTCTCACTGTCTCTTCTAAATTACCAAAGAGGGGCTAAGAATTATCTGCCTTATAGGATAATTTTGGGAATTGGGAGGGGGGAGGGAATAATAAGTAGAAAAAAAGAACCAAACAGCCCAATGCTTGCTACCTAGTAAGAGCTCTGCAGATATGGACTCCCTTTGCTCTCCTCACATGTTAAAATACAGCATCAGCATAGAGCTCTAATCAGGGTGAGTGATATAATAAAATTATATATTTTACAATGATAAATCTTGCACCAGCCACAAAGGGTGAGCAACCAGGAGCTGCTGCAATAATCTGGGCATGAGTTAATGAGATCCCGGACTAGAGTGATAACACTGGGAATAGAAAGGAAAGAAAAAGTCCAAGAGATATTTCAGAGAAGTTGGTGAATATTGTATGTGGGGTACAAAAGAGAGGCAAAAGCCAAAGATAACTCTTAGCAAACATGTCCCTGCCAGAGTTAAATTCAAAAGCACCCTTTAAACCTTTAGGATCCAGGAGTGGATTGGCAATAGTTAATCCCATTGTCATCTCTGATTCTAAGCTAATAAGTGAACTCTGTTGCCAATGCTCTGGAATATCACCCTCTAAATTGCTCCACTGTTCTCTTATAAACGCTTCACTGTGTCAATGAATATTAGAGATGGTCTGGGATCATATTTTCCGAACTGTAGTCCATGACCTATTTGGTGTCATGAAATCACCATGGTGGTATGAACACAGCATTTAAAAAAAATATAATAGAACAGGATAGAATAATGCAAAAAAAATGTGTATGTCACATGTGGTAATGCTAGGAATTATTTTCTTTTTCTGAGTTTATGTGTGTGTGTGTGTGTGTGTGTGTTTTAGATTGCAATTAGAAATGTATTTCTTGTGGGTCACTGTTCAACATGTTTGAAAACCCTTATGTTAGAGACATCAATCTATTTGTAATCTTTTAAAACTGGGGAAGTCAGACACCAGGGCAATTGTGGATGGAGATCAAGATCATAGGTTCCTTCCATTCTTCACTGCCAAAGATTGATCTCAGGCTAGAAGAAGAGTAATAACCATTTGAATTCACTATTAATTGACGTTTATAAGGCATATTCACTTAGATTATGTATTTATGAGGTATTCTTTCAGATAAACTATCAGTCACTTTGTAAATAACCATGTATTTAATACCCATGGATAATTTGGTTCACTCATCTTTTATGGTGTCCCAAGGCTTTTCATGTACATCTTTAAATCACTATAATTTCCAAATTAATGAATTTAGCTAGTATCCAAACTTCTGACATGGTTTTATGATGAGTAGACTTCATTTATAATAGAATTCATTTATAATAAATTTTGGTAAAGACCCCAGTAACCAAAATCACATGAATTTTGGTAAGGCTTGTAATTCATAAAAGGATAGAAAATTTATTTAGACCTTTTGGAACTAACCTGAAAAATAAGCATTTGGAGGTATAAAATATTTGTAAAATATACTAAACTTCGGCATTCCTAATATCTTTTCATAGATCATTGGTTCTTCCCTTATGGAAAAATGTAAAGTTATTTGAAATCAACAACTTAAGATAATTGTTTGTAATTACTTGAGGAATTAATGATAGCATAAAAATTTCTTTATAAATTGAGGCCAAATAGTATAAAATTAAAGTTGAAATGAGTGGTTGATAAAATGCTATTTGAATAAGGATTGGAACACTTTGGGGACTCTCACAAACAAAATGATTAATGAAGTGTTAAATTCAGTTTCTAAAGCAGCAAGATAAATCTTAATAAGATAAAATAAGATCTCAATTTTAAAATTAGTCACTTCTTATTCAAACAAACTGCAATCTTGACAGTAAACCAATGCTGGGTGATGCTCTGATCAACTTTCACTTTTTTTACATTCATATTCCTAAAAAGGATGCAGGAGATAATTTGCTACTATATAATTTATGTTTTCCTTATACCTGGAAAGAAATCTTCCTATGGAAGGCATTAGGTGAATTCTTGGTCATACATGTTGTGGGATTTTTCTCATTTTGTGGGACTTAGTGTTACCAGTCGCTAGCTTGTCAGTTTTGAACAGATTTTAAAACAAATCCATAGACACATTGGAACATTGGTTATTTTGAGCTAATGTCAGGTAAATGAATATTCTAGGAGATTCTGACATTGTGCCAAATATCTTGAAGTCTAAGTTATAAAGTCAAGGTTTTTATGAAGTTTATATTTGCCAAGAGGTCCTTTTTTATGTTGTTACCCATTACTACATTCAAAGGACTTGTCTACAGAGAGGTTGATAGAGGGCAGTCGAGTCTTTTGCACTGCATAAATTATATCATTAGGTGTCTGAATATGGATTGACTTGTTCTCAAGACCTAAAAACTAAACACAGCTGAGAGCTAAATCCCATGATAAATGAAAGTTCTGTGCAAAGATTACAGACAGCATATAGTAAATGGAATTTCTGAAAACCACACTGTTCTCTAATATACACCTGATAAATGGTCATCTAAAGCTGTAATTTAGAAAAAAGGAATGTAATGTTGCTTCTTCAAGATAGCAAGAATCAAAGAAGAAAATGTAACATATATATTAGAAAAGATTAATGCATTTAATTTAGTGTTCAATGTAAAGAAATTTAGGAGGAGAGGAATAAATGATGAAAACAGATTGAAGTTAATGCATTAAGATATTTGC
>NW_017731964.1:857237-898352 GCF_001890085.2 Hipposideros armiger | reverse complement strand
ATTTGCCCTGAGATTCTTGTTGAAAACAACTTTTGTATTATATGAGATAGCATATTCAATGCTACCTTTAAAGCAAGACCAAATTGCTATTGATTAAATATGAAGAAGCCCAACTGTAGTGTTTCTTTAGTTTTTGTCCCCCACAAAAGATTCTTGAATTGTATTTTTTCAAATAATAATATATTTTATTGAATAATAATAATTTATATTATACAAATATTATATTAAGTAAGATTTATATTTTCAAGTAGTCATTCAAATCAGACATGCTGGTGAAATTTTAAAGGGTTACCCTTATGAATAATAGCTAAAAAAATTTATATCACATCAGTTACCCAGTTGAACTGGTATTGTTACTTAGCAGTTCATTAGTCCACAGTTTGATTGGTACAGAGTGTCAAGAGAATCTCCATTTTTCTCTTTTTTTCTGTCTTGGTCCTGCCCTGAGGCCAGCCCTAGGTGCGGAATATACAGTCATGGCAGTAAGCATGAGAACCCCCAACAGAAAATCCTTTTCTAGATAAAAGAAACTGAGAAAAGAGTCCTCTGTCCTGATTCTAAAATTTATATGGAAGAGGAAAGGAACTAGGATAGCCAAAACAATTAAAAAAAAAAAGAAAAAATAAATAAATGAAAGAACTCAGAATTCCTGCTTTTAAAATTTACTGTAGTAAGCAAGACAGTGTGGTATTTATGAAAGCACATACACATCACTCAATGAAGCAGAATAAAGGGTCCAGCAATAACCCACATAAATATTTTTAATGTATGTAAATGAAAAGTGAATTATAAAACCAAAAAGTTACAAACACTATGATATCACTGTATTGCAAGAATAGGAGGAGGAGAAATGTCTATGTGGCAGATGGTGGAGTTAAGAGTTAAATCCTGATCTATTGTAGGTAGTCAGTAGATAATTTCCAATAGTCAAACATTAAAAACATCATTTTAAAGCATGTTATTTAGAAATATGGATATATGCAACAGAAGAATCAGTTAAGAGCTGGAAGTATTTGTTTCTGTGCTGTGGGATTCTGGAGTAGGGAGATAGGCAAGAATTGTTGTTTGATACTGTATTACATGTTTGACTTAGAGCATAGACACATGTAATTGTTCCCTAATACGTTATATAAAATAAGTGGGATTTTAAAGGGTGGGAACCATTCTGGGCTAGGGAAAGAGCTAGAGAAAAGATCAGCTTTATCTGACCAGAATTCTTAACTTAGTGGTAATGCTGGGTCTGGCAGGCTCAGGGGACAGTACAGAAAATGAGCTAGCTAGAGGAAGGTCCTGTGGTTAAAGAACAGTAGAATAAGTGGTTGGGTCAAATTTGAATGCCAGGCTGGGAGATTTGGACTTAGAAGTCTGGAGGTTTTGAGCCCAGATAAAAAACAACTGACTCTACCTATGTGGCCTGAGACAAATCACTTATCCTCCTGGATCTCAGTTTCATCACTGTAAAAATAATTATCTTAAAGAGTCACTTCTGATTCTATGATAAAACTGAAGTCCCAAGGTAATTATCCTGTGGCCATAGGAATGAGAGAGATACAACCAGGCAGTCCAGTTTTGAAGCAATATAATTATTTGTTTTAGAGGCTCAAGAGAAAATACCAGGTATTTATTTTGTGAAAGGAATGAAAGATAGCAGTAATGTGTAAGACAAAGGTCCTCAAACTCAAGGGTCTCAGGACTCTTTTAAAAATTTGTTTGTAATTATTGAAAATCCCAAGGAGCGTTTGTTTATTTGGGTTATATTGATCAATACTTGCTGTATTAGAATAAAGCACAAATGTACACAATTCCACAGAATTTTGCATTCAATTTCAGAGGACACTTGGGCTCCCCTTGTGGCCATCCATAGACTACAGGTTGAAACCTCTAATAATATAAAGTTTGAGGTTAGAATAAATGTGCAAGGCAAATCTAATTTTGCCAGGATAATTTGGATTGGTTCTAAAAAACAAACTACACAACTTTGGTTATATGTTGTCAAGCCAAAAACTTTTTGGTGTAAATCATGTTGCTGTACTAGATGACCTTTAAAGTCCCTTCAAACCTAAGATTATATTAGTCTATGATTCATCCTTATTGGCTAATTAGACTGTCCTGATTTCATTTCTCTGTTGCACCACCCCTACTTCACTAGAGTTATGTCCAGTTGGCCTCATGTTTATTCCCCAGAAACTAGTCATAAATTTATCTCCCAATTTCCTTTGCTTAATTTGGAAAATGTCTAGTGAATTAAAAGGTTCATTTCTAGGGAATAAAAAGCAATGGCAAATAGCTTATTTATTATACACATACATACTTCTAATGACAAAGAACAAGAGAGGAAGTGTTTTTTGGCCAAAGCACTGCATTTTTATAACTCAGAATCTTTTTTAACTAGTAAATTCCATTATCTTTTTCTACACAATTTTTGCAATAGAAAAAGGTTTCCATTAAAAAAAAAAGAAGACGTCTTTATCTAAGTGTATATACCAACTGAGCAAAGTCTTTGCTTGGGAAGGGCTACTGTGCCATGAGTCAGCATGCACAGATACTTTCACAAATGCCAAGAGTAAAGAACAAATTGTGACCTTGAACATGTAATGCATTTGCCAGGACTTTAGAAAGAATTGGGAGGCAGATAACCCACCAAACTTCAAATTTGTGTTTCCAGCTGATCGCTAGGAAATGCAGTCCAAATGTGTATTTTCCAAATATAGAAATGTTTGAAGTTGGAAAAGAAAAAGTTCAGATTTATTTTAAAATCTCAGTTTATTATAGAACATAGATAGAATAAAAATCTCTGAGGGGTGAAAGGTAGGATTTGTAGGTTTGCTGGGAAGAAAATTAAATTTATATAAATGATTCTCCGCCTAAATTTTCCAATTGCCCTTTTCTACCTTGTCCTCCTTTCTACCTAGCTTGAAATTTCCACCATGTAAAATTCCTGGTGAGATACCCCTTTGTAACCCAGACTGAAATGCTAGCCCTCTCTCATTAATGCAGAGTAGATCAAGGCTTGAGTGAGTCAATGTCTTGTTTCTGAGGGTAACACACATACTTAAATGTCAGTAAGAAGAGAGTCAGAGCCTATATCCTCACATTTCCTCTTCCACGCACAACACAACCCCTTCCCACAAAAACATGCCTGAGTGCTTCAAGTGGCAGGATTAGGCTTAGGAGTGTCCAGCGCAGAGCTATCGTCAACACCTGAGCAGTGGGAATGCCCAGGGCAGGTATTAACTGCCTTATGTCTTTTCTTTTTCCCGTGTAAGTGTGAGGGAGCCCAGGAATTGCTGTCTGTCTTTTACAGATAGAGAGCCCTGGTTTGGCGCATGAGAAAAGTAGAACTGTGTTTTCTCTTACTGAGTCGTTTGTGCTTTCTTCTCTGAAAGGTGTTAGCCCGTCTTAAGCAATGGTTGAATTGACAGATGCCAATAAAGCATATTAAAAGAAACAGGAGTGATGTACTCAAAAGTGCGAGCCTGGTAGCTAGGAGCATCTTCCGCAACCTGAATATCATTAATATGCTCATCCTCTCAAATTAGGGAAATTTCCTCTCTCACACAAAATAAGTCTTCTGGGAAATCAACTAGACCAAATGTTGAGAGAACATGGGTCAAAGAGAACACATAGGTTTCTGTAACGTAGGACAATGGCTTTGGAAAAGCAGTTTCATGCTATCATGTGAAGTGAAGCATGCAAATAATCAGTAATTCTCTTCTAAGGTAATCATGCTAGGCAGAGTGTGCCCGAGGGCTCCAGGAGCCATGGACAAGGATGATCAGAGCAGCTCTGTTCAAAGTTCTAGAAAGGCAGACACAGCCCAAATGTCCACAGAAATACAAATAAAGACACTCTAGTGATACAAAAAGGCTTAGCACACAGCAGGGAAAGTCAGTGATTTCTACTCCACGGACAGCATGGATGAACCTTAGAAACATAATGTTAGGTGAAAAAAAGGCAAGTTCTGGAAAACTGTGTATAATATGATATCATTTTTATGAAACTCAGGAACTAAACACTGTGTTTTTTAAGCATATTGACATATATGATAGAATCATTTTAAAAAGCAAGGGAAAAATAAACATAAAATTCTGGATACTGGTTAACTTGGAGAGAAGTCAGGGAGGCAGAGGTGTAAGACGAGCCCACGAACAGTGGCCAATTAGTGGTAATTTGCAATTCTTGGATTCCAGATGCTTCACAATTAAAAAGAGATCAAGGAGAAAGGAAGAACATAAGGGTTATCGTCTTTCATTTCTTTCCACCCCCTAACCAAGGAAAAATAAATAAATAACTGAGAGGCCCAGAGAAATCCTGATTTTTAGAGAAATTGTGGTTGTGTCGCTCTTGAACCTCTTGCTGTCTTCATTACAATCATTTCTTTACGGAAGCGTCCATGGTCAAGCTTCCTCTCAACTCCAAACTCAAAGCCCACATCCAATGGCACATGGGAGGCTTTTTGGCCGCCATGAGTTGCCCCCAGAGAATCCACTAGTTCTGTGTGCTTGTCGACTGTGTCATAGCTCAGCTTGAGTCTCAACAAGATAAGCTCTTCAAGGCAGAACGTTCCCAGCTGTTGTGGTCAGACAGCAGCAGGTTCTTATCTGAGGACAGCAGGGCCATGTGGCACACCGCAGCCGGGGCTGTGTCGGGGGAGAGCATGTGGTCTCTGTACACAGTAGCAAGGCCCAATAGACAGCAATTAGCACCAGGAGAATGAAGATGAACGGGACATATACATAACCTTCATAAAAATGTCACAGGGAAAGACTCACAAACCATATGGATTCAGGCAGGGGCTCTCCCAGGGATGGTCTTTTGTATTACACTAGGCCAAGTGATGGCTGTTAAAAAGGGATGTGTTTTCACTGCTGTGTCTTTCTGGCTATCCCTACTAAGGGAAGTACAGAAATGGGCTGCCCATGTGATGCTGGATGAAACGGGAAGAGCGCTTACTTCAGTCTTGACATTTTTGTGACTTTCTCTGCTCTGAGTTTCTGGACGAATTGTCTCATCTCATATAGTGACCGTTGATTAGTGAACCACCCACCTCCTCTGGTAATAGTTTCTCTTTTACTTTTGGTGGTGGTGTTCTAACCTATGGGTATTTCAGAAATTTTCTCATCCCGTTTCAAAAGACCAGTTTTAGATGTTCTTAATTCTTAGCAAAGAAACAAGCTCTTGTTTGGCTGATCTAAGAAAAAAAAATATTCAAAAGGATTTTGTGTTACAAGATCACTGAGTGGTTACCTGAGGGTAAGCGGGGAGAGGGTGGTAGATGAGAGTAAAGGGGGTCAACTATATGATGATGGAAGGAGAACTGACTCCAGGTGGTGAACACACAATGTGATATATAGATGATATATTACAGAATTGTACACCTGAAATCTATGTAACTTTGCTAATAATTGTCACCCCAATAAACTTTAATTAAAAAAAAATCACTGAGATGGCAGCACAATCAATTCCAAGAAACAGGAGTGCACTAAGGAAAAGATGGAACAAAACCATAACCAAACTCCAGCCGCCCCAGTGGTCTAGAGGTTGGTACTGACACTGTGGGTGACCACAAGTTGATGAGATGCTGGACACTCTGGCTTTACTGCTGCCCTACACGCCTCCTCCTCCTCCTGAGGGTAGGGCCACTGCCACCACAACCAGGGTGAAAAAGTGCTTTGACTCTACTTTGAGCATCAATCAATTCCTGATTCAAAGTTCAGAGATCATTATTCAATTAACATAGCAGCAAAAATATACTTGATGCCACTCTAGGTGTTTGGAATATATCACTGAAGAAACACATAAATGCCTCCATCCTCTTAGAATTTATGTTTTTTTGGGGTTGGGGGAAATGTATGACACCAGGAGACTGACCACAAACAATAGATAAAGTAAAGGAGTAAATTATGTAAAATGATGGTAAGTGAAAAGTGCTTTAGGTAAATAGAAGAGTGAATAAGGGGGATAAAGGAGTGTTATGCAGAGCGACTTGCAGGTGGCTTTTTTTTTTTAATATGGGAAATAGTGACATTCCAGCAGAGATCGCAGGAACATAGGGATGGGGGATCTTGTGGTCCTTGTGGAAAATATGATCTGGAACATGGGCCATGAATTTCAGAGGGCACAAGCACAATGAAATGCTTTGAAAGATTTGAGAGGGCGGGAGAGGAGTAAAGAGATGTACTGAACCTTATGGGGAATAAAAGCAGGTTATAAAGGGTTAACTGGAAGCCTGGGGCCTTTTTGTGATTGTTGCTATAAACAGGAATAAAGAACTCAATGAGAGTATTTCTGGGCGAATTCAAGGCAGAGTATGCATTAGGGGACTGCGAGGGGGACGAGCACCTGTAGTTCCTAATCAGTTAGAGGTAAGAAAATTTGGGGTAGTTGGTTTTAATCTCAGGTTGTAGGTCATTTTAGGTCCCTGAAAATGACCTAAAAAAAGGCCTGGAGGGAGAAATAGTCACAGACCCAGTGCACTTATTGGAGGAGATGAAGGCTTATACTAGGTGTTTGGGCTCTGCCTTGGTACCTGATAACTGAGCTATAGACTAAATTTTGTGTCCCCCCAGCCCTCAATATCCATATGTTAAAGCCTAATGCCCAATGGGACAGTATATGGAGGAGGAGATTTTGGGAGGTGAGTAGGTCATGAGAGTGGAGCTCTCATGAAGGAAATTAGCGCTTTTATAAAAGAGACCCCAGAAAAATGGCTGTCTATGAACCAGGAAGTGAGTTCTCATCAGACACTGAATTGGCCGGCACCTTGATCTTGGACTTCCTAGCTTCCTGAGCTGTGAGAAATAAGTTTGCTGTTTATAAGCCACCTTGTTTATGGTATTTTGTTATGGCAGTCTGCACATAAGACTAAGAGAGAAATTGAGATTTTTGGAGAAGATGGTGGTTACTCCCAGGATGTGGACTTTGTAAATAATTCTGCAATGAACATACATTTCATATATCTATTTGAGTTAGTGTTTTCATTTTCTTTGGATAAATACCCAGAAGTGGAATTGCCGGATCATCTGGTAGTTTTATTTTTAATTTTTGAGGTATTTTCAACTGTTTTCCATAGTGGCTGCCCCAATTTACATTCCTACCAAACATGCACAAGTATTCCTTTTTCTCCACCTCCTAGCCAACACTACTCTTTTTCTTTTTCTTTCTTTCTTTCTTTCTTTCTTTCTTTCTTTCTTTCTTTCTTTCTTTCTTTCTTTCTTTCTTTCTTTCTCTCTTTCTCTCTTTTCTCTCTCTTTCTTTCTTTCTTTCTTGTGTTCATTCGTTCTTTCATTCTTTCTTTTTAAATTTTTTACAATAGCCATTCTGACAGGTTTGAGGTGATGTTTCATTTCTTATGAACCCCTCGGTATGAAGCTAGAGAAATTTAACTACCTGAAAGAGACGGGTCATTATTAATCTCCATATTTCTAAAAATACAGTGAGGTTCTAGTTGTCTACATCAACTCAGTCAACTCCTCAGAGAACCCTCAAGGAATTGTTTTTGTAGTTACTACATAAGAAACCACATCTGTAGCCAAACTAAAATCTATGTTCACCTTATCAACATTATAAAACAGTTTCTCCTGTATTTGACAAGCATAATATCAATAAATCAATTTTAGTGTTTTAACATTAAAACCTTGTCTCTTCTTTTGTTGGCTCTGAAAGTGATAGCACATCATTTATAATGCACTCTGAACCAAGAATGCCCTCTTATAAAAGTCCTCAGTTTGTTTTTCCTCTGCAGAACAATATCCCTGTAAACTGCAAATAATTGGTAGAACATGGACACTATCTTTGATGATTTTAAATATACAAAGTAATAAAGAATTTTGGTCCAAATGCATGACAAATCTCTATACTCTCCTCTTATTTCTGTCTGTCTTATTAAAGAAGGGTCTAAGTATTAATTTAGGAAATCATCAGCTTTAAATGATAAAGGAGATGAGTGTTTAGGTACCAATAATTTCCAAATCTATCTTGAGTATGTCAGCATTTGATAAGAAGAAAGAATGATGAGGCTGTTAATAATTCTGCTTTACTATTACCAAAAATTGTTTTAATCCAAGGCAGTGTTTTGGGGCTTAATTTAAATCAATCTAAGAGAAAGATAGTGTTTTAAGAATAATTAGATATTCCACTTGACTCTATAATCTATCTGCACTCCCCATTGCCCTAGGTTGACCTAAAAAAGATGTGAAGACCAAAGCTATGCAAGACCTCAAATTTACCACACAAACTCAATTTCAAGGAATTTCTTCACTTAGAAAGCCAACCTAGCCTAATGTGATGAGGTCTATTATTATTTTTTTCAGCCACAAAAATGTTAATCAAATTTTCCACTTGGAGATGCAACTGACGAAAATGGTACATCAGCTAGAATTAGTCTGAAACATATTTAAATGAAAGGCAAAGATATTTTGAAAATATAGGAGGATGAGAAACATGGAAAATTACATAATTTATATAAGAGAAATGTGGTCCTTCTCATATACAATTTTGGGAGAATTTAAGTTAACTTTGAATCCTATGTCAACTGAGTAAGGCAGCATACATAGGCCGATTATATTTTCTAGGTGAAAAATCAAAATAATGAGTTTTATATCAGTTCTATGTGTGAGAAGATATTGGTATTCCTGGAATATGTTGCTAGTTTACAGAGAATAGAAAGACTAATTTATATCACAACTATCTAAGAAATCTATACCATATGGTCATTGTACTTAAAAAGAAAATTTAGAGGGCCGGCCGAGTGGCGCGTTGGTTAAGAGCTGGCTTGGGATGCCAGAGGGCCCCGGTTCAGATCCCACATATGAGGGCCAGTGACACTGCCCTCTACAGCTAAGATGCTGAACAACAGCTCAACCTGGAGCTGGACTGCCATGAGTCGCTGGTGAAGGCTAGGCTGCAGCTCCTTCTGCAGTCCCTGCTGCAGTGGGTTGCCATGGGCTACCGTGTGTGGCCAGCAGCCAGCGTGAGCAGCCAGCAGCTGCTGTGAGAGGCCATCCAGAAGCCGGCGACTGATCTGCCTCATCTGGGAAGAGCGCAATGATAGTGCCAACTTAGGCCAGTGAAGCAACGTCCTCCACAACCAGACTGAAGAACAAAAGGACAGCAACTTGTCTGTTCCCCTTCCCCCAATTCCCCAGCGCTATTCCCATCCCCCAATTCCCCAATTAAAAAAAAAAAGAAAATTTAGAAACCACTAATAACGTTTTAAAACATTAAAAAAACCACAAACATTACAACAATGAGTATCTAAGACTAAAATACTATAAACATGTTGCTATATTTAATATACATGTGAGAATTATTCCCATGGATGTACTGTACTTTTACTACATATGTATTCAGTCATAAAAAATACATATTATTTTTATTTTTAGAATATTATGCAAGTAACACCAGACTGTATGTGTTTTTTTTTACACAAAAATTAATCAACTGCTTTTATTATGTGACTGGAGGTATCAACTCTACTGCATCCAATAAAGAACCAATAATTACTTTTATAACAGTAAGATAAAGTCATTTGTAAAGATAATATCAATTGAAATTTTCTTGTACTTATGACTAATCCATTATAAACAAATGTCAATCTTAAAAACACAATTCCAGAATAAGTGCAGTTACACTGAGCACAGATAAGAAAGTACAAGGAGCTCATTGGCTATGCTACACCAAATGGATGAAAGGTAAAATTGATTTTATACTGTAGGCCTACACAAATAAATACATTTCTATCTTTCCCCTGTATGTATGCTTACAATCCTTGTACAAATAACATAACACTCAATTCCATTGACTTCAATAGGATGAACTCGTTAGAAAAAGCTTGAAAAGATTTGATAATCAACTCCCAAATTTTATGCTTCTTTTTTCTACTTCTATCAATTTCCTGACATGTTATTTAACATAAGCAGGAAAGTCTTTTCAGTAAATCGAGCAATTGAAGATGCAAGGAAAAACTCAAGTAGACACAAAGTCTTGAAGAAGTCTGGCAAGTTACATGTATCCCATGTTGCTTTTGGTTTCCCATCTCTTCTTTGCTTCAAATCCCCATGCAAGTTTCTTCTTTTTTCGAGCAACCTGTGAATTTTCTGCTTCCTTTTTGGCTTTCACAAAGTTGTGGCAGGCAATTGCTTTGGCAATTTTTACACCAAGCTCCCGGGTGGCTAGCTGGTTGCTGAGCTCCTCAGCCCTCTCAATGTCCCACTCTTCCACAGCCTGGTCCAGGCTCTTTTCAAGGCCTGACTTGTCCATTTTTTTCTTTTTAACAGGGGGTTCAAATCTGTCATTGACTCCAAAATACTGAGTAAGTTCCTTTAACTGGGTTTGACTTGAGGCATGTTCACTATGAGGATCTTCTTCATTCTTCAATTTACCTTTTTTGGAGCGCTTTCTTTTTTTCCTGAACCTTGAAGATGAGTTTTTCTGTTCAGAGTGTTTTTTATGCAATTCTTGAAATTTATTCCACATATGTGAGGGAATTCCAGAAGGACATTCTTCATATGCATTTACATTTGCCTCTGCTTCAGTTTTTGGTTCATCTATAGGGAAATCGGAGATCTCAGCTTTTGTAATGGTCTCATCTTCTTTATCTTCCTCTAAGTTAAGTCTCGAGTTCTCTAATGTGTCTTCATCTTCAGAATTCAACTCAACATCACTTTCATTTGGGCCAGGAGGTAGCAGTCCACTCCACATCTTTTCTTCGTTAGGAGACAGACGCCCGGCAGCCATCTTAAGACCCCGCCAACATCCCGCCTTCTCATTGTATGTGTTCTTTCTGAAAACTTCTTTTCTTTTACTCAGCATTATGTTCTAGAGGTTTTTCCATACTAAAATCTAGCTTTAATGGTAGTAAAATTTCCATTGCATATTATTTTTAGTTTAGTTTGTTGTTTTAACAATGAGAACTGCAGTGAACATCCCATTACATGTCTCTTTATTCACATTTGCTAGAACATCTGGGTTAAGGGTACACATCTTTAATTTTATTAGGTATAGAGAGGCGGAGCATCATACAGTAGGTATGTCATTTGTGTGAGTTCAAACCTTGACTCTGTCATTTCCTCTGTGTGTAAACTTACCCTCTGTTTTCTGATCTTTAAAATGATGATAGTATTAGTAACTGCCTATGACACACTGCTTGTGGTACTCCAATAGCTGTTCTTTCTTTTGTCCACAGAAGAGTTTCAGGTGCAAACATGACCACCCAGATAAAGATTATGTTTCTTAGCATTCTCCCAGACACATGTAGCCATGTGATTGCTTAGTGGGATGTCAGTGGATGTGATCTACACCTGCTTCGTGTGTGTATGTCTGCCTTTCCCCTCTTCCTCCTAACTAGGAAATGGTGGAAACAGAGCAGCCTTATTCCTAGGATAGCCGTCTCACACTGAACCTGATGGAGCTGCCTTGTTAGCCTTCTACTGCTGGACTATTATAGGGACGATACATAGAATTCTTTCTTATTTAACCACTGAGTTTTTATTAGTCTCTCTCTTTATAGTAGTCTAGTTCATACATTAAAAATACACAATTTGTCCGTCTCCCTGGGCCTCTCATAGTACCCCATGCCAGAGCAAACTGTGGCCCTGAACCATTGTCTGGCCTCTGCCCATAGGCTGCAGGCACTGAAGCAGGTTACACAGTTAAAAAAAAAAAAAAAGAATACACAATTTGGAGCATTGTCATATTAAATGACAACTTTTAGAAGGGTGCTTAATAAGTATCAATTACTTTTTTATCATTACAATTGCTAAATCATTCTCTCTAAGATATTTCACTAATTTATAAACTTCCCAGCAATGCTAAAAATTCACACTTCTGATGTATGTGGCAATCTGATGGATGTAAATTTTTTATTAATTCATATTTTCTTATCAGGCTTTTTTAAAAATGAAGAACAGCAAACATTTAGAAAGTTACACAAATCATCAGTATACAGCTTATTGGATATTAATTAAGGGAGCATGTATGTGTTATTAGAACCCTGAACACCACAGCTACTTGTGTCTCCTCCAAGACGTTGCCATCATTCTCCCCAAAGGTAACCACTATCCTGAATTTTAACCGCATAAATGTTATGAGCTAAATTGTGCTTCTCCGTAATTCAGATGTTGAAGTCCTAATCCCGTAATACCTCAGACTATGACTGTATTTCAAGATAGGGTGTTTAAAAAGGTAATTAAGTCAAAACGAAGTCATTAGGGTGGGCCCTAATCCCACCTGACCTGTGTTCTTACAAGAAGGGGCAATTAAGAAACAGACATGTTCAGAGAGAAGACAATGTGAAAACGCAAGGAGAAGACGGCCATTTACAAACCAAGGAGAAAGGCCTCAGCAGAAACCAACACTGCTAACACCTTGATTTTGGACTTTCAGCCTCTAGAATTATAAGAAAATAAATGTCTGTTGTTTAGGTCACCTACTCTGTTGTACTTTGTTATGGGAAACCTAAAAAACACAATAGATTAGTTTTGCCCTGATTCAGTACTAAAATCAATATCAGGTTCAGCATCTTTTGTGTTAGATCCTTTAACTGAACATTATTTTTATTGAGATTTTCTGTGTTGTGGAACATGGTAGTAGTTTGTTGTTCTTGTTGCTGTGTGGCATTCCATTATGTGTGTATATGACAATTTATTTGTCAATTTAATGTTGGTAAGCATTTGAATCATTTCCAGTGTTTGGTTATTGTAAATAGTGTTGCTCTAAAGATTTTTGTACATTTTTGAATGAAAATATGATTTCATTTCTCTTGGGTATCAACCCTGGAATGAAATTGCTGCATCATGGTATATGCATATGTTCAATTATAGTAGATTCAGCTCAAAACTTTTCTAAAGTATTCATACCAATCTATACTCTCAATTGCAATATATTGTAGTTGCTCCACATTCTTAAAAAAATTATTGAGATGTAATTTACATGTAACATTGCATCAGTTTCAGGTATATGACATAATGATTTGATGTTTTTATATATTGCAAAATGATCACCATAAGTCTAGTTAACATCCATCACCACGCAGTTATAAATTTTTTCTTGTGATGAGAACTTCTAAGATCTATTTTATTACCAACTTTAAAATATGCAATACAGTATTATTAACTATAGTCACTATGGTGTACATTAACTTATTGTATAACTTGAAGTTGTACCTTTTGGTCACCTTTATCCATTTCACCCACCCCCGATCTCCCACCTCTGGCAACCACCAATCTGTTCTTTGTATCTGCTTGTTTGTTTAGATTCTCTATATAAGTGAGATCATATGGTATTTGTCTTTCTCTGTCTGACTTATTTCACTTAGCATAATGCCCTCAAAGTCCGTCTATGTTGTCACAAATGACAAAATTTCTTTCTTTTTATGGCTGAATAATATATATATATATATATATATATATATATATATATATATATATATATATATATACACACACACACACATATACCACAATTTCTTTATCCATTCATTCATGGATAGACACTTAGGTTGCTTCCATGTCTTGGCTGTTGTAAATGATGTTACAGTAAACATAGGGGTGCATATGTATTTTTAAGTTAGTGTTTTCATTTCCTTTGGATAGATACCCAGAGGTGGAATTGCTGGATCATATAATAGTTCTATTTTAGTTGTTGAGGAATCTTCACACTGTTTTCTATAGTGGCTGCACCAATTTATAATCCCACCAACAGTGCATAAGGGCTCCCTTTTCGCTACATCCTTGCCAACACTTGTCTTTTTGATAATAGCCATTCTAACAGATACAAGGTAATAATAGCTCATTGTAATTTTGATTTGGTTTTCCTGATTAGTGTTTGAGCACTTTTTCATGTACCTGTTTGCCATCTATATATCTTCTTTGGAAATGTTTGCTATTAAATTTTATTTGTTCTTTATATATTTTAGATACTAACCCCTTATCAGTAAATGATTTGCAAACATTTTCTCTCACTCAGTAGATTGTCTTTTCATTTTCTTAATGGTTTTCTTTGCTGGGCAGAAGCTTTCTTGTTTGATGTCCCACTTGTTTACAGCACTTTTTCAGCACTAGGTGTTTTCTATTGGGTTGTTGGAAAAGTCATGACACATGTTCGCTACAGATGGCACTATTTCATTTTTGGAAGTACTAGAGTCATTTACATCTATGTTATTGCTATGTCATTTGACAGCGGACAGTTCTGGCTTCATTAAAAAAATATTGAGCTATTTGGTTGAATTTTTGAGATTTTACAATAAGTTGAAGACGGAAGACCAAACTGCTCTTTTTGCCATATTTTACTGTTTTACCTCCATAAAGGGAAGAACGCATGTCAAGCTTGTGAAAAGTGCATAAAGTTTACGGTGACAATGCTTTACAAGAACATCAGTGCCAACAATGGTTCATGAAATTCAGTGCTGGTGATTTTGATCACAATGACGCTCCTTGGTCAGGGAGGCCCACCAAGGTTGATGACCACAAAATAAAGGCATTGATCGAGTCAAACCCACGTTACATGACATGAGAGATTGCAGAAACATTGAGCATTCATCATTCAAGCATTCATGACCATCTGAAGAAGCTGGGATATGTAAGAAAGCTCAATATTTGGGTTCCACATGAACTCAAAGAAGTTCATTTGACGGCGTGTATAAACATCTGCAATATACTCATTAAATGTGAAGAAAACGATCCTTTTTTGAAGCAACTGATAACTGGTGATGAGAAGTTGATTGTTTACAACAATGTGGTGCGCAAACAGTCTTGGTCCCAACATGATGGTTCGCCTCAGAAGACATCGAAAGCAGGCATTCATCAGAGGAAGGTTATGCTCTCAGTGTGGTGGAATTTTAAAGGTGTTCTGTTTTTTGAGCTCCTACCAAGAAACCAAACAATCAATTCGAATGTGTACTGTCAGCAATTGGACAGTTTGAACAAATCCATCATCCAGAAACATCCAGAGCTTGTTAATTGTAAAGGAGTTGTGTTCCATCGCGACAACATGAGACCACACACAAGTTTGATCACCGGTCAGAAATTATTGGAGCTTAAATGGGATGTGTTGCCACACCCACCATACTCGCCTTACCTTATGTTGTGTGACTTCCACTTGTTTCACTCTCTTCAAAACTCCTTGCATGGTGTAACATTCAATTCAGATGAGTCTATAAATCAGCACCTTGTTCAGCTTTTCTCAAATAAAGACAGGTCTTTCTATGAGCGAGGAATTATGAAGCTTACTGAAAGATAGCAAAAGTTTATCAAACATAATGGGCAATATATCATTGATTGATCTTTGTTCTTTATATAAATAAATGACCTTTGAAAAACAGACAAAATATGTCATGACTTTTCCAACAACCCAATATATTTTTTTCATTTTGGCCATTCTGATGGGTAAAAATAAAAGTTCATTGTGATTTTAATTTTAATTTTTCTAATTACAAATGAGATTGAGCATTTGCTTTATGGACTAGCACATGGCAAATTTTCATACATGTTCCATGTATAGTTGAAAATAATGTTTTTAGTAAAAGTTTGTACAGTGTACTATACCATTTCAAATCACTAAAACTGATTATTCACATTGCTGAAATATTTCATATGCATATCAATTTTTGTAATAAAAGGTTCCAATGAGTGTAGATTGCCAGTATCTTAAGATTCTGCCAATTATTGATTTATATATCTTGAGGATTTATGAATTGTTATATACGCCTAGTAGGTTAAACTTTTTACCATTTTTGAAATGTTCTGCTTTATCACTAATAATACCTCTTGCAGGAAAGCCTACTTTTTCTAATATTAGTAGAGTTATAACAAATTTTTTGGTTAATATTTGCATATGTGTCTTTTTTCATAGTTTTCTTTTTACATTTCTACAACCTTACATTAAAGATGAATTTCTTGTGTGTGATAAATGGCTGACTTTTAAAAAATTCCAATTTGACAAACGTTGTCTTTTAATCACAATATTTAGGATGCCCACATAATACGGACAGATAATTTTCAACAAAAGAGCCAAAAAAATACAATGGAAAAAAGAAAGCCTCTTCAACAAAAAGGTACTGGGAAAATTGAAAAGCGACGTGCAAAAGAATGAAACTTGACTGCTGTCTGTCACCGTACACCAAAATTAACTCAACATAGATCAAAGACCTAAGCATAAAACCTGAAACAATAAACTGTATAAAAGAAAACATAAGTACTAAACTTATGGATCTTGGGTTCAAAGAGGATTTTATGAACTTGACCTCAATGGCAAGGGAAGGGAAAGCTAAAATAAATGAATGGGATGATATCAAACTAAAAATCTTCTGCACAGCAAAAGAAACCATCAACAAAACAAAGAGGAAACAAACAGAATGGGAGAAGATATTTGTAAAAAATGCCTCTGATAAGAAGCTAATATCCAAAATATATAAGGAACTCATATCCTCAACAACAAAAAGACAAACAGTCCAATTAAAAAATGGGCAGAGGACGTGAACAGAAACTTCTCCCAAGAAGACATACAAACCACCAGCAGATATATGAAAAAATGCTCAATTTCACTAACTATTAGGGAACTGCAAACCAAAACCACAATGAGATATCACCTCACACCTGGTTAGAATGGTTATCATCAATAAGACAAATAATAACAAGTATTGGAGAGGCTGTGGAGAAATAGGAACCTTCATACACTGTTGATGGGAATGTTTGGTGCAGACACTGTGGAAGGCAGTGTGGAGGTTCCTCAAAAAAGTTAAGACTAGAAAAGAATTACCATATGACCCAGCAATCCCTCTCCTGGGTACATACCCAAAAATCTGAAAACATTTATCCGTAAAGATACCTGTATTTATACCCCTATGTTCATTGCTGCATTATTTATGGTGGCCAAGACATGGAAACAACCAAAGTGTCCTTCGATAGATGATTGGATAAAGAAGATGTGGCATATATACACAATGGAATACTACTCTGCCATAAGAAAAGATGAAATAGTGCCATTTGGGACAACATGGATGGACCCTGAGATTATTATGCTAAGCAAAATAAGTCAGACAGAAAAAGTCGAGAACCATATGATTTCATGCATATGTGGGATATAAAATTGAAAGCAACCAAAGGAACAAGCCAAAAAAATAAAGAAACAAAGAAACAGACACAGACAACAGTTTAGTGGTTATCAGAGGGTAAGGGAGGAGGGGGGTGGTAGAAGAGGTAAAGGGGGTCAAGTATATGGTGATGGAAGGAGAACTGATTCTGGAGCACACAATGTGACATATAGATGATGTGTTACAAGATTGTACACTTGAAACCTTTGTAATTTTACTAAACATATTCACCTCAATATATTTAATTTTAAAAAAGTTTTTAAAAAATGGGCTGCTTACATTTAATTCAGTAGGTAATACACTTGGGTTTAAATCTATCATCTTACTACTTATTCTCTATATTTTTTTCTTTTTTCCTTTTTGTCTTCTTTTAGATTGATAAAGCATTTTTTATTGTTCCAAAGTTACCCATTATTGCTTTGTTTTTAATTATTTAACTATTCTTTTACTGATTACACTAAAGATTAAAACATGAATCCTTGATTTATTACATTTTAATACAAACTATTACTTTTACCACTTACCCAACAATACATATACTTTCTGCATCTTTTGTTGTTATATATTCTACTTCTTCAAATATTTTAAACTACACAATGTATTAGACACTATATTAGGCATTCACTCAGATGTATTCATATATTTATCATTTTTGTTGTTCTTTGTTCCTTCCTAAATTTCTGTGCAGGCTAACATTTTTTACCTAAAGAACTTAATATATTTTTTTAGGTTTTCTTTTAAACTATGTGTGTGAAGGTGACCAACTCACAGTTTTTATATATCTTAAAACATGTTTATTGTTTCATAAATATTGATGGGTATTTTTGCTATGTGTAGAATTTGAGACTGGCAGTTATTTTCTTTCAACATTTCAAAAAAAAGTCATGCCGTTTTCTTGTAATTTTTAATGTTTGTGTTGAGCAGTTAGTCATTAGTCTTTTTATTGCTTTTTGAAGGTAACATATTTTATCTCTGGACACAGTTGATACTTTCTTTGTATCTATACCTGTATTTCTGAATAGTTTTACTGTGATGTGTATCTGTGTATTTACTTTATATTCATCTCTTTTATGGTTCATGAAACTGCTTGAATGTGTGGCTTGATATCTTGTATAGAATTATGAAATCTTATTCATATTTCTTCAAATATTGTTTTTGTCCCACTTCATACCTTCTCTCCTTTTACACATATTAAATCTTTTTCTATGTTAGGCATTTTCATCAGGTTCCATATGTTTCTTATAACATATTCCATACTTTCCCCTTTTTTTTTTCTTCACTGTACTTCATTCAAGCTATCTTTTCTGTTTCATTTTCTGCCAACCTATCTTTCAGTTCACTAATTCTCTCTTTATCAATGTCTAGTCTTCTGTTAAGCCAATCTATTTAGTTCATAATTTTGATTATTATACTTTTCCAAAGTAGAATTTTTATTTGATTCTTTTCTCTGGATTCTGGTTCTCTACTGAAGGTATCCATCTTGTTATGTATTTTTCTTGAACACATTAACCACTATTATTTTAAAACCTGTGTTTCATATCTTTGATATTTGGCTCTCTTATGGATTTGTTTCTATTTTTCCCATTTTTGTATTTATTTTAAGAATCTGATTTCTGTTTCTGGTATAACTGGTCATTTTTAATAGATATCAGTCATTGTATGTGAAAAAGTTTAAGGATAATTTGAGGATCATGATAATGTTAATTTCCTATATAGAAGACTAACTTTTGCTTTTGACAAACAATTTGAATTGAAGTAGGTCATCTTAATCTACCGTGGGTTGAACTAATTCCAGGTATTTTTCAGTATTAGTGAGAGATAGTTTACTCCAAGTTTCCTTAGAAGGACATAGCTTTCCTGGGGTCTCGAATCAATGCCTGGGACATTTTACCAGGATCTTGTATGATAAAGTCTGAACTCTAGTTTTTGTCTCCTCAGCCCTTGCAACTACTGGAAACTTGGAAGATCCAATTCCTTAGTTACCTGTTCATTTGGCTTTTAACCTCTTGGCTAAAAGTTACAGATTGGCAAATATTTCAACAGGACAGGCAATAGTGAAGGTTAAGCTCACATCTCTCTCTTCTTTTAACTTTGAAATATTGTCTCCCCAAGTCCTAAATATTTTTATTGCTTTCTTAAAACAGATTTTTAATTTTCCAGATTTTTTTTTAATTAAAAGATTTAGTCTTATGCAATTTAGTCAGCTGTAGCCAGAAAAGCACACCCTCAGACTTTTTAAATTTGTATATCCATTTGCTGTAGTGAGGTTAAGGATACTTTTATATATTTATTGATCATTGTGTTTTCTTCTTTGTGAACACTTTGCCTACTTTTTATTGGGTTGTTGTTTGGTTTATAACACATGAAGAACTCCAGATACTACTTGGAGGAAAGGAGGTTTTAATATGTCTGCAAATATCTCCTTCTAATCTGTGGCTTGTCTTAATTTTTTTATGTTATCTTTTGGAATAACACAGAAATTTTAAATTTTAATAGATAAATTTCAGTCATTTTTTTCTTTGTAGTTTGTGGGTTTTGTGTCTGGTTTAATAAATGCTTCTGTGTCCTGATGTCAAGATATTCTCCCAGGTTTTCTCCCAAAATTTAGCAGTTTTAATTTTCATATTGAAGTCTTTAATTTACCAGGCATTTACTTTTTCTGTATTATACTATGTAGGGATAACCAAATGTTCTAGCATGATGTGTAAGAATGCCACTTATTTCTCAACCATTTGGTAAATCTATTGTCAATGTTTTCTTTTTAAAATTAATTTGTGTTTTAGGTATTAATATTATTTTTTTTCTGTTCACACAACTGCTTAATGACAGTGATCACATCTTATGGTTCTTTGATTCTCCCAACTTGTCAACTTCCATAAAAATTGAACACAAGAAAATGTTTGTTAATAGATCTTTTGATCTATTGATTGATGCTATATATTAATAAACAACCTAACAATTTCTGTCTAGCACAGAATTTACATTCATGATTCTTATCGTGTTTCACAAAAAATTCCAAAATGTGCACTTTAAATAGAAGCTCTAGAAAAATATTATTAGCATTAGCTAACATTTATTGATTGCTGATTAAGTGCTTAGCAATGCTTTAAGAACTTTATGTGTGTTAACTCATGTATAAAAAACTATGAGTCAGTTTACTACTATTATAAATATTTTTCAGATGAGAAAAGTAAGGCACACAGTGGTGAACTTTTGCTGAAGTTTATAAAGATAGGCAATGCAGAACAACTTTATTTAAATCTGCTTTAACTTTAAAAATAAATGAAGTATTGCTACTACATAAATTTGAGGTGAATTCTGAGTTATGAATTTATGTGTAAATAAATTCTATATTTTTTGTGATCTATGTCCAAGTTTATATTTCAATTTATAAATGCTGTTATAATCATCAATAATCATTTATTAGAAGCTTACCAGATTTGTGGCATTGTGGAAGGTGTTAAAATTAACTATAATTTGTTTGAATCTACATAAAACATTTGGTTGTCTTTCACTATTCTTTCCTTGATAATAGCTGGATTTCAAGGGATAATACACTTTATGCACTGCTCTGGTGGTTAAAAACACATTTCACATAAATGGAGTTAACAGCGTTTAATGAACTAAGTTCTATGCATGTGAAAGCCAACAGCAATATTAGAAATGGTGTTTATTTTATAGCCCAGAAACTGAATTTTAAATGCTAGTATATGTTTATATGACAGTTCTATTAAATATAAAAGAGTCCCATTACAAGGGAAGTCCTTTACATAGGCTTTTTTATATGGTCTAAATAGCATACCCAGCCCTGCAACTCCTCATGTGAGACATTTTTAGAACCTTATTTATGTTAAAGCCATAACAAGCTAGCAACTAGAAAACTGTAATGGGCACAAACGGCTAATAAAAATGAGATTGTTGAAAATAGTTCTTAATAACAACTTAGAAAGAATCCTGATAAAACGAAGTCCAGGCTCGGTGTCTCTGGAAGCCTGCCACCCCAGTAATCACAGGCCACAGGTACTCCCCCTTTCCCATCTTTGTTGCTTCCTTGGCTGGAAACGAAACAGTCAATGTGTGTGGAGGTTGGTATTTGCCTGTATTTTTTATTCTAGTGCCTACTGAACAAGAAGGGATCTGGAAGAAATCCTAGCCTCAGTCTTCCTCCCTGCTCCGATTATTCACTGGCTGGCTCCTCTGGAGAAGTAGGGCAGATGTCCCAACACTGGTCAAAGGAGGGAAGAATGCCAGCATGTGTGTACACGAGTCTGCATATGTGTGCAAACGTGTGCATGTGTGTTATATAAGTAAGGCCCGGACACTTGAAATCTGGATCACTTCTCCGCTAAACTTCTATGTTTAGACAAGCTGGCTAAAATGAACAGGTCAAACCCTTTATTTATAGAGTAAAAACTATTTGATCTGGGGTAGATATCAGCTCTGCAGTCAAGCATGTGGGCCAAAGTCATTTTTATTGCTACATCTTGCAGAATTCTGAAATGGTTCATGTGGCCCTCCATGTGAGCAGAGGAAAAATTCCCACAGAAAAATGGGCCAGTGGAGTGTGAAACGCTGCTTGAATCACGAAAAATTCAGTATGTGTTTATATAAGTGACAGTGTAAAGCAACGGAGGGAGAAATACTTTAATTCTTGAAGTGGTAGGCATCTACTAACAAATTTTGCTCACCCAGGCTTAGTGGTACACTGCTAGGGCAGTAGCTGAGGCAGATACCAAAACAGTGCTGTCTCTTTCTATACATAGGGGTGCTAGGACCCTGTGGTATATAGTTTGAAAACTACTCACCTACTGTAGTTACTTATGCCATATGATGATGGTTAAAAAACCATCAGTTTTTGGCGTTGTATGACACTTTTGAAGTCGGTGACATTTGCCTGTCACTCAGTGTAGAAATTCACTCCCCATCACCCCTAATGAAGGGCCTCCAGTCTATTTTTGAACTCAATGTTGGGAAGCTCATGACCTTAAAATTTGTTCAGCTTTACTTGTAAGGAAATTCTTTATAAGACAGTTCCCTTCTCATGTATGCTTAATTTATGTAAGCATGTCACTTAAAGGAAAATGGCCACCCAAGAACAGCTGGCTCATCTTATAAGTTTCCCACTGCCGTTCTTGGAATTTCCCTTTGTGACAGGGAAAAATTATATGTGTGCATATATATATAACATATATATTGTGTTTTCAGCCTGTGTCTTCCTGATCAGCTCCTGAGCCTTTGTTGTGATGAGTAAAGGAGGGTGACTTAAAGAAAGCATCCCAAAGTTATTTCAGGGCCCAAAATGTATTATGTTTGGACTTGGAATATGAATAAACCTAAAGAAATTAAAATGTTTTCTCATTTTCTTATTTTCCATCTCAAGCTTTCATTCCCTCTTGTCCAAGCTGGCTCTTTCAATTTGGAGACTGTTCTCCTTGATAGGGGTCTTCTAATAATACAGTTTCTGGATATGGGCTAGCATAGCAAGAAATTGATATATGGGTAACATCAATTTTTATGCTTCCATTTTTTTCAAAATTTGATTTTTGATTAAGGGTGCTAGCATCATAATTTTGGGGGACTATGTTAAGTTTTGAGTCTTGTAGGTTTTAAGATCTCTGAGTCTACTAGAGTAGACTAAATAGTCTACTAGAATATTTAAAAAAAAACTTTAAAAACAAAAACATTTCAGTGAGAGGACTAAAACTATATAATGTTAAACTTTATTATAAAGCTATAGCATTTAAGACAGTGTGCTATTGCTATTAAGATGGGAAAATGGAACAAAGGAACAAGATAGACAATTTAGAAAATGACTGACATATAATGGACAACTGATTTTCAACAAAGGTGCAAAGTTAATTCAATGATTGAAAGGGTTGTCTTTTCAAAAGGTGCTTAGATAACCATATGCAAAATAATGAATAAATAAACAAAACTTTGATATATACTGCACATTATGTGCAAAAATTAACTCAAAATAGGTTATAAACCTAAATGCAAGCCCTAAAACTACACAACTTCTAGAAGAAAACAGGAAAAAGAAATCAATCCTTTATGATCTTGGGTTAGGCAAAGAGTTCTTAGATGCAACACTAAAAGCACAATGGATCCATGAGAGAGCAAATGACTAAACTGGACTTTATAAAAATGATTTTTTTCTTTGAAAACCACTGTTTAAAAAATGGAAAGACAAACCAAGACTGGGAGAAAGATCTTTGTCAAGTATACATCCGACCAAAGACTAGTACCCAGGACATACAAAAAACCCTCATAGCTAAATAATATAAAACAAAGGATCCATTTCTTTTTAAATGGGCAATAGTTTGAACGGGCACTTCATCTAAGAAGATATATGAATGGCAAATAAGTACAAGAAAAAATATTCAATACGTATTATTAGAAAAATTAAATTAAAACTCCAATTCAATAAGTCAGAGGTTCTTTGCCAAGAGTCGCTGTAGCTCTCTGCTTCAACAACCTTCCATGGATCCCAGCTCTCCCTCCACCCCAAACCTCATCCCAGCCCAGCCCGCCAGCCCTCTGACACCTTCTTGCAGAGACCCCTTGGACCATCCCCAGGTCCCTGCTTCCTGCCATGATGATCAGCCCCCTATGCGGGAACCCCAGAGCTACAACAACTCAGTGGTTGTTATCAACTCCCAGATCAACCTGGTGATGGTGATGAAAATGTTCATTATCTTGCAGGAGTGGCTCAAATGCTATACTTTAATTATGTACAGTTTATATATGTCAACTATACCTCAATAAAGGTATTTTAAAAAATCTCTGAATAGCATAAACTTAACACAGGTTTATCTTTAAATACTTCTTTTGAATGAGGGTTTAAAGTGTTAGGCCTAGCCCAGGGGTGCAAACACTGTGAGAAGCAGTGGCTGCTGCTCTCATTGGCCCATTCTAACCCGCATCCCTTAAGGCAGCGGTTCTCAACCTGTGGGTCGTGACCCCTTTGGGGGTCAAACGACCCTTTCACAGGGGTCGCCTAAGACCATCGGAAAACAAAAAGAACTTACATTATGATTCATAACAGTAGCAAAATTACAGTTATAGAGTAGCAACGAAAATAATTTTATGGTTGGGGGTCACCACAACATGAGGAACTGTATTAAGGGGTCGCGGCATTAGGAAGGTTGAGAACCGCTGCCTTAAGGCGTCTTGTTTTTTGTAGGTTGTGCAGGGTTGCTGCTGCTATTGACTTGCTCTTTGACTGCTCATCTTTTTCTCTCTGAGATGCCTTTCCCAGGGCTTAGATTCTCAATGAGGTCGTTTAAGGAAAGATATGTGGAAAATTGGAAAACACTCTTCTATTTCCTCCTTAAAAACCTACACCAGTTCTTAAAGAAGACACTACTATTTTTTTGTTTTTAGAGTTTGGTTTTTCTATGGGAGGGTCAAATAAAAATAGTAACTTTAGTTTTTGACATTTTAGAAGTGAGAGAATTAGCAGAATATGTTAGGATTCTTTCTAATGCAAATTGCTGCAAGTAGGTAGACTTTATTAATTTGGTCAAACGAATTAGAAGGTGGGAGAGCTGGTCTATGGATTCCTCCACCTAGTTCTTGGCAAAATTTCAGCCTACAGCCACGCAGCCCCAAGTGACAAGGCTGGTTGCCCCTTCTGTGGAGAGCAGGCAGTAGTGCCTTAAGTTCCAAGGACCAATTCAAAGATCACAGGATGAGGGCACCTCTCTGTGAAAATCTGCTGTTTCTGTGTTCCTCGCTGTGTCTCGTCCTTCATAAGGCCCCTTCCTTTAACTCTCTTCGTGTGACTGTGTGTGTGGTCGCCTTGCTTGTCTTTTTCTCCTGCCTCTTCTTTGACTCTCTTCACTCTATCATGAAGTTAAAATTTGTTTTTATTATTTTATTTATTGAATGAGATGCTGGGATTGTCTTCCTTAAAAGCAAAGGGGTGCCATATTTTATTCTTTTCCAAAACCACTCCAATTACAATGAAACAAATAAAACCTAGTTGCTTTATGCTTCTTAATTCATATGGCTTATAATTTGCCTTTTTCTTGGCTCTCCCCACCCTCTCCCTGCCAGCTATAATGCTCTTGTAAAATAACAATTTAGTGAATTATTGTGGTTCATAGACTTATTTGTAGGTGGTGTCAAAAAGTACATTACTGTAGAGTTGACAGTGTATGATAGTAATTGCTATTATTCTCTTTAAAATGTTTTTTGTCTATTTTGATTGCTAATAAAATGTGATCATTAAAACAAAACTAATGAAATATATGTATTTCTAGAAACTTGTTTATTCAACAAAATTCTAACCTCCTGAAAAATGACTTGGCAAAATTCATTTTCATTATGAAGTCAGTAATGGTCAATGAGAAACACCAATTTTTTTAAATTGGCTTTGGCCACTTTTCTCACCTTTGGATGAGAGGGCAACTGTGACCACACCATTTGCACTGAGACAACATCAAAGATATTATTTTTAGATATTCAGTGTCACACAATATAAGACCCCTGAATTTCTAAGGAAGTTTACTTCATAAAGTATTACTAATTATCTGTGAGTCTGGTATTCTACCAAATAAAACATGAAGTCATGAATAATGGACTTTATCAACCATTAAAGTGCAATATGAAATAATAATAATAGAGCAAGAAAATGAGAGAAAGATTACAAAACAGTTTTGAAAACCTTAAGCAAAAATATCCCAAACTGATTTAATCAATTCTGCAAGGAGATGAGAAAAAACAAAACAAAACAAAACACTGTTTGGAATCCTGTGGCTCTGATTCTATGTTACATTTTATTATTTTAATCACAGAAAATAAACAGTACAAGACAGGGGAAGTTGTTTTGAAATACAAGTTGGAGAGAGCTTCTTTTGCAGTTCCTTTATTGTATCATCATCTCTTTCCAACTCTGCTCTTACTCTGTGACTTCCTGATAAAGAACAGTTATAAAATTTCCAGAATTACACCCACCTGCAGCAGCAAGATTTAAAGATGGGAGTATTTCCAGAAGGAGAGTTCAGCCACATTCCCACTGACCTCTGGGGATATAAAACAGCCTCTTAGTGACAAAGAGAGGCAAGGATCTTTAACAATAGTCAACCATTTAGACAGAGCTCTCTCCTGCATGCCCCCTCTCACCCACGGGCTCTCCCGTCTATGTGAGAAAACTATGATATTTGAGCAATTAATACTCGTCTGTGGACAGACCAAGTGGCTGATAACATGTTACATGAAATTTGGAACAAGAATTTGGACACCAGTGGGACAAGGTAAAAAAATCACAAGAGCAGTTCAAGTTAGAACATACTGCTCAGAAAGGAACAGCCAGCAGGTATGGCCTGCTTTACCTTCAGTGGCAGCTGGATCTCCAAGTGAGACTTGTTCTCATCCCTGCCTGGGAAGGGGGCCTGGAGGCTGCAGCTTTCCCTGGGATTCTTAAAAGCCAACCTATGGCAACAGGGGCCAAAGTGCTTCTTCTCTTTTGCTGTGTAAAACCAGCACTAGGCTGAGGAGGCTTGGAAAGGGGCATCCAGGCTTTGGGCTCTTCAACTGAGACTCAGCCCCAGAATTCTCTACTGTGTTGTCTTGTTTGCCTTTTTGAAGCCAAGGGAGAAACCCCACCCATGTTACTACCATCCATGTTGTCCCAAACCTCAATACGGGTCAACTGCAAGCAGGAAAAATCCTTGCCAACCCCATTTCCTGTGAATGGTCTGAGCTCAAAGACATTTGTCTTGTCAAACAGGCACTAATTTAGGAAGATGCATGATTCAGATTATTTGTAAGGAGGAGCTGGTATTAGGAACAAGTACTGATTTATGGTACTTGCTGAGGATTGAGATGGTGGGGGCCCAGACAATAATGGCATTATTGGGTGATAAGAATTCATCAGAACCTGTTCAGGCTTCAAGGACCGTCCAGGATTGAAGAAGGAAGGGACCTCTAATATTATATTAGTAATAGTTATCAGTGGAAGGCTTTCTATGTTCCATATTAGGTAGATATCAGATGGATATGAATTCATTCTCAATAAATATTTATAGAGAACCTACTCTACGCTGGGTTAAATAGTTAGGTTTGGGGATATAGCTAAGAACAAATAAAAAATAATCCTTGCCCCCTTGGAGCCTACATTCCATCTAAACCTTCTCTTCATGTTACAGATGGTGAAACCAGGGCTCAGAAATTTTAAGTAACATACCTCAAAGCACATAGCTTATAAATAGTGGAATTGGGAGACTCAAACTCAGATCTTCTGACTCAAATGTCTTTCTTTTAAGGTCTATACTAACAATTTAAACTTTTTTTCCCCTATTATACACATTATATTTGGGATCCACTGCATAATACGCTTTCACAGACTGTGCTGTGTCACTGATAAAACAGACTTCAGTTTTTCTCTCCCATTCAACTTTAGGAAAATGGACGTAGGAGAAAGTGAATGTTATAGGAACAATCGAGAACCTGCTCTAAGTTATTTTATTTAAAAAGAAATGTTCCAAGAACGTCATTGACATAATCATCACTATTACAAGTCTCACATTTGTTAGATATCAGTTGTTCCACAATTGGTGAGATATCTGCTAAGCCATGGGTCTGTGAGACCATCCTATGCTCTGCCTGCTGGATCAGGCATGGGACACAGAGAAGAAGGCAGGACTTCTGGTTCCTGATAGGGCTCTTCATCTCAAAACCACAGAGCTACATGGCAGTCTGGCAACCTTCATTCTATGTCTGGCAGCTTAAGGGGCCAGGTCTCCTCGGACCCACCTGGCTTGTCTCTCATTGCAGAGCCCTGGAGAAACTTCGCATATTCTGACCGAGGAGAAACTTCAGAATGAAAGGTCCACTTGTGACACATTCATGTTAGTGTCTATTTGAGTCATAGAGGCCTCTTCCACTGAACACGGCAGTCTTGGGGGTAGAACCCTGCTCTGCCAAAGCAGAAGAAAGACCAGGTCCTTGAAGACAAACCAACTCTGACTTGGAAAGGGGCAGTTTTTCTTTCTTTGTGAACTCTCTTATTCCCTTTATGAAAGAAACAATGTATAAACTAAACTGGAAAGACATATAGTGCTTACCTAGGTATGAGATTGACAGCTGTGAATTACAGGATCGTGGCAGAAGGACGTATGACTCAGAAGAGTGAACCTGGACTGGAACACAGGGAAACTTGAAGGAATAAAGAAAAAGCGCAGGTTAATGAGAATAAGTTCAAGGGGGCTGATGGAAGGAAAGAAACTATGGGCAAAGGGGGTGATATCAATATTCCACATGATGCAGTGTCCTAAGTGCTGAAAGTGGAGGTGATGATTTAGGAGGGTAATTGTGAGTAGAATTAAAATCAGGGCACTGCAAGGCAAGAATTTTGAAAGTGCCATTAACATGGAGGTTGAAGTCAATCTAAATTGATGGTAGAGATTTTGGAAAGAAAGAACAAAAAAAAAAAAAAACCAGGGACCATGCGGATGAGGAAGCTGAGATCTGAGAATGACAGTAATGAGCATGGTCACAGGTAGTAAAGCTGGATGATAAGATTAAGTTACTGTCAATGGTGGTCTTGGCTAAGGTGGTGGGAAGGCAGGGATACTTTGGAATACTGGAGGATTAGAATGAGATTCCAGCAGGCTGATGAATGCACAGGTAGAGGGTAGGACATTGCTGAGTAAGAGTGTTCAGGAGGAGTCTGCAGATGGGCAAGGCAAGTGAGGATGAGAAAAAACAGGAAGCAGAAAATCATGTCAGTTTGGAGTCACATGTTGGTTTGTGTGGGAGAGAGTTGGTGATTATGCTGTATCTTATCAATGGAGGACTGAGTAGAACATCCAGACCCGAGGGTTCAATTAGAACTTCATGGTGGGTGGCTTTCCAAAACCTTGTTTTAACAGTAGGCATCATGGTTTAAAAGATTATTTTACTTACTCTGTGTGTGTGTGTGTGTATGTGTAGGTGTGTTAGGGTTGCCAGATTTATCAGACCACCCAGCTACATTTAAATTTCAGAAAACAAACATTATTGTTTTTTAATATAAATACCTCCCATGCAATTGAGCATATTTCACAGGACACACACTAACTTATTTTTTGTTATTTTTCTGACATTCAAATTTAACTGGTGTGTGTGTGTGTGTGTGTGTGTGTGTGTGTGTGTGTGTGTGTGGTGTGTGTGTGTGTCTATGTGCTTATGTGAGCAGGTGTCAGGGATATGAGCTGATGAGATATTCCTTCGTACTTAATTTTTTAAAAGAGCAGCTCACAGTAAGTCATGTGAAATCTTATCAGTGTATGTTTTCCTAAATATTATATTTTTAAAAGGCAATGGAATTTATATATATGGAGACTAGTTCAGAATTGTAATAAAGGTTTCCAAGGTTTAATCTGAAATAGAGGAATTTTTTCTTTAATAACAGCTTATATAGTTAATGTTTTTATATACTCCCTCACTTTTTAAAGTTAAAGAATGATGTACTTAGGTTCTACTTTTTTAAAAATTTAAGCTGTCAAAACTTATTTGAGGTTAAACATAACAGAAGTTATGCCTTTGCTTTGTGGTGGTGATTTCTGGTCCCTTTACAAGATACTAGTCATCTCTACTCAAAGAAGAATGAGGTTGGGTTGGGCATAGTAGACCGGGGTATCTTCTGGGGCTAGTTTTTAGCATTCCCATCATGTGAGTAGTTGAAGTTAAATCCAGTAGTGCTTAGAGCTGTGTTTTGCATGTTTACAAAGAAGTTCCCAGTGGCATTCATCTTTCTCCTACTGGATGGACCAGCTTATGCAGGTAGCATCTCTGTGATGTTAGACTTAATAGTCCTTACTGGAGATTTTCTCTGTTACCAGATCCTGCCTGGTCTCTTACAGATGAGTCACTTGGTATCTATATGCAGCACCATCCCTACTTCTCCTCAATGCTCCTCCTTCCCCATGGGGCTCTAGAGCTATGCCTGACTCCAGGCTGTGAGCAGGGAAATGATGGGCATGCAAACTCAGTACTTCATCACTCTGCAACTAGGCACTCTGAAGCTCACTTATTGTCAGTATCTACTGTGTGAGTGTATGGCTCTTTATGGTTCCATATCCATTATATGATGACACCAAACCTCCCAAAGTAAATTATATTATTCACAGATTATAGGTAAGGGGACCGAAAATCAGAAAGGAGACGACATTACTGAGCATTTGCTTTGTGCCTAGCCCTGTGTCAAGCATTTTACAAACCTTATCTCATTTAATCTGATCACATACCTAAGAATTAGATACTATAACACATATGTACAGATGAAGACCCAAGCTCAGGAAAGTTAAGGAACTTGCCCAAGACTATATAGCTAATGAGTGGTGAAAGAAGAATGCAAATGAGACCTGAAACCCATGTGTGCCCCATTTCACGATTTTCCATGAAGGTTGGTTAGCTTGTCCAAGTTTACCCAGCTAGGAAATGGGAAATATAGGATTTAAACATAGGTAGGTCTGACACCAAAGCCCATGAAAATGAACATTTATGGGGCTAATTAGAGTATTCAAAAAACTTTAATGTCTATGACGGGTCCAAAAAGCACCACAGCTCTTGTCATAAATAATTCTGATAATTTACGTGTTTCTATGTGTGATTTGGGGAATACACTTAGCAAGTTGCCTTTAAAAAGATGTTGAGAGATCTTGAAGCATGGTCTATCACTAGCTTGCTCCTTCCCAAGCCATAGTGCTGAAAGTCTTTCCCCTCCTGGCCCCGTGCACCCAACAACAGCATGCGCCTTGCCTGCTTTTAGCATCTCTCCCAGGTCTGCTTCTTCACAGGCAGCTTTCCATCTACAGAGTTTCCTCATGGGCAGTTGCTTACTTCTTATTCTCTCTCCAAACCAATTTTTCTGGGCTTCATCCTGGCTCTCATACAGAGGTAGTATGCACAGTAATTCTAGCTCTGGGGTAAGACTCTCTGGGTATTGACCTTGGCCTGATCATCTTTTAGCTGCATGACATTGGGAAAATTACATTTATGTGCTCTAGTTTCCTTATCTGTAAAATAGGGGAGATGATGGTGCTTACCTTATTAGTATGTTGCGTGTATTAAATCCATTAATGTAGAGAAGTTTAGCACAATGCTTGGCATATAGTAAATGAACATGTATATTATGTAAAAGATAGGATTAGATACTTCTGGGTGGCCAGTGTAACCTGTTAATTAGTACTAATGTACTCACAGATGGCTATGACTATACGTTTTTCCTATCCTGGAACACAAATGTGCGTTTTCTTATTTTTGTGTATTAATGAAATGAATGGCTTCATGGGAATTCCTAGCACTATCGCTTACTATGGAGGCGGATGTTTTGGGTAAGTACCCTTTCAGCAGTCCTCAGATCACACCCCATAAGCTCCTTCTGAATCATGAAGCTGGCTCTATGAGTGTACAGTTGACAGTACTGGGCACAAGGCTGCCCACGCTTGCCAGCACTCCTGACAAGAGCAATCAGGAATTACTATAATAACCACCAGAGCCACGTCTCTTATCGCTCCCTTTAAATGGTGCTGGAGTGGTAACTGAATGTGTTTACACACACACACACACACACACACACACACACACACACACACCACTAGAATCCTTACTAAGCTCTTATCTGAATGAACTATGAAAGCATCATAGGGCATCTATAATGCAAGTATTTTCCTCTACATCAATCTTCAATATTTATCTGTTTGACCTTACACTGAACTTTATGCTTCCATTGACTTGAAATGGAGGGTAAAGGACTGTGGATTGTTGTAACATTTTGCTTTCAAATAATATTCTGTACTGCAGAAATTTATTGTATAACTATTCAATGGAATTGTTACCCAAGTGTGAGCAGAATGCCTGGATTTCTTTTTCAACTCTCATACATTTCCTTTTTTATGAAATTTTAAGACAATTTTTTTTTCTGGTTGGGATCAGAAAATTATAACAAATGCAAGCAAAAAAGACTACACAGAAAAACAAATCAAGAGGAATCAGTCTTTTACCAATGTCCTGCTTTTTCCCCTCTATTAGCTGAGGTGGCATTTGGGAATTTGTAAAAGTTTGTCATTATAGCAACAAGAATTTTCCCATATGACACAGGTGTTTCCTACTGAGTCCATTTTGCACCATCAAGCATTACTACCCAGTGAGTGCCAAATGCCAGTGTGATTAGTTAAACTCAGACTTCTCAATGGCTTGGTTGAATAACCGACAGGACTTTTTATTATAAAACCCAGCCTGTCAGGGACTGATTTCAAAAGAAACCATGTATTTTGTTGATTAGGGGTTTTTAAGATAAAAAAAAGTTACAGTAAATATTTTAGAATCAAAATAGGAGAAGGACATATGAAGTTACCAAGAACAGCTGCAACATATAGCGGATTTGGATTAATAATGAGAGCTATCTGGTATTGCCTTTCCTTATAAGCTGTTTTTTGTATTATCCTCTTATCACAGGCAAAAGGTCCTAGCTCATAAAGATTGTTTTGTGAATTGAATGAATGACTAGAATAACCTCTATGAACTTCTGGTGGCCTACTAATTATGCACATGACCACTTCCTTTCTATTATAGGAAAAATCTTTTCACATTATTTACACATATTTGTGAGGTATTTCTCTGTTCTATTTTCTTTGACATTTTTTTTGTATCCTTTATTTACAATAGCCCTCTCATTCAATGAACATTTAAACAACTTCAGGAATAAAAAGCACAAGGTAAGATATCTGTATTTGAAAAGAGACATTAAAATATCACTTCAAAAAGTATGAGGGAGAAAACAGTGTGTTTTCATTACTTTTCCAAAACAAAGGAAGTAAGAAATTCTTTCATGGTTTTTATTTGTTTTTCAAATCACATTGTCTTCAACTTTTGAAATAATAATCTTCCTTGACAGTCATTTAATAATTGTGACTGATCTATGACTTTATTATAAAGTTCTCATCTAATGATCTATTTCCTTTACCCCAGAGGCCAAGTACAAAGCTAGGGCATTATCTTGGTGATACTTTTAATAACTTCCTGTGGGATTGCAACCCCAACCAAAGCCGACTCTGCAAAGGAGTTAATCATGTAATTTCACAGATTAGACACCACAGGGTTACTAATGAGAAACTTCAGTTTAGTGATAAACTTTTTTTTTCCAGGAATATTTTGAGAGGCCTGTAACCTTTGGCTGACACCCAGCAAGGCTATTAGTTTAACCATGGGATGCACTACCAAATGCACAAGAGTCAGCAGAACTTCTTTTCTGGAAAGTTGATTGTAAGAATAGTTTTGTTAAAGAGACGTTAGGAACAGATGGAATAGGCAAAAGGGAGAGAAAAAAAAAGAATAAGTGTAAGAAAACTTATCAACTTCCGTTGATTGGCATAATTTCAGCTTCTAGTGTCTTTTCAACCATATGCTCAAGATGGAAAACGCAGTTCACATTTAAATGTCATGCTGCCCTCTGTTCCATAAACATGTATCATCCATCACTAAATATTTAGATCTGAATTGTTGGAACTGAGTTCTGTGCCAGGGGTAGGGGGATTAATTCCTTTCAAGGTCCTCACATGATGGATTTTCCACTGAAGTAAACATCCGAGAAGAGCTCACACTAAAGCCATAAAATATATAAATAAAGTTTAAAGTTTAATTAAGTCAACATTATTTAAAGTAGTTGTCATATTTTATGGCAAACTTTTCATGTTTATTTTGTATGGCTCCTAATAAATAGCCCCTCCTGATCAGACAGAAAAACACAGCTAGGTTAAAGTCAAAGGTTCGAAACTCAGGGCCGGAAGAAGTTGCTGAGTTGGGGATAACACACTCTTTCCCATTATGCTTTTGTTTCAAACACTAGCCTAAACACTGAGTCGATCATCCTATAAAGGCAGAACCTTTGAAAATCCTTTAAGGCTTTATCAATTGGAATGTAGGGAGACAATATACTCACCTTGATAGGAGCACAGAACAGCAAATGAAGGAGAGTGACCCATGGGAAAACACAACTTTCATTTTAGTTTTTAGTTCTTATAATAATAAAAAGAATAAAGAAAATAACTGATTCAAATTAAGCTCCTATTGGCTTGTTAGCTTCTTAAAATAACGTTTCTTAAAAGGTAAATCATTTAAAGGAACATGACCCCTCGTCCCCTCATCAGTACTCTAGGGCACCTGATTTTCTCCTTTAAACTTAAATAGGGAAATTGATATTCATACATTCTTTTATGTTTGGTGGATATAGGATTTAAGGAGAAAGAACAAGTGAAGGACAGAGACCAGCTAAAGTGAATTCCTTCCTGCAAAGAGTGGAAGCACAGTTGCCACTCAGTACAGGCTTTCTCTTTCTAAAGCTGAAGCGTCCTTAATAATGACAGTGAGAGCCCTATTTACACACACACACACACACACACACACACACACACGCACACACACACAAGAAACCATCCAAAGAAGTATTTAAGCCTGCAAAGAAACTTGTAGAGTTTGAATACACCTTTAACACTCTTATCCAACCCCGATGTTTTGTGAGAAGAAAGCTAAAGCTGAGAGACGTTAATTGTCCCAGTTCACATAGCTAACTGGTGGCAACGTAGGTCCAGGACATGTCTTCCAGTGTCCGCATTACTGCTTTTGTGTCCAGCATACTGATATAATATTGTGCATATCTGCATAGGTATAAGTGAGGCTCTTGGAGAAGATGAAGATCATTACCACATCCTCAATGGTTCTTGGGTTGCATAGGTTCAGGAACAAGGTGATTTGACACAAAGTACTAATAATCGCTTAGCTTCCATTTCCACATGTGGAAAATGCAACTACTGTGCACATTAGAGATGCAACTTGTCAAGGGCATCCTGAATATACAAAGAAACACTCCATCAATGGTATCAATTATCATTGGTTTCACATCCACATTTTAGAAGTTACATATTTCCTGATATGGCTGAGGATGATTTCATTTCTTTCCCCTGGGGCTCACATTTAGTTTTTGACAAGTCCCAATCTTTTATAGATAGCAAAAAAAAAAAAGAATCTAGATAAACTATTTTCTTGGAATAAAAATGTTTATTAAATGAAAAAAGTACACATTATCAAAATAGCTTATTATCACTTGAACTAGAGTTTGAGGTTTTAATGAAATGAAAAAAAATTTAAAACATGACTGAAATTTGACAAGTAAAACACAAAATTCATTTCATTCTTTTCTGCTTAGAAATGTCTCAAATAGCATATTTAAACATGATGTTTAAGCATACAGCAAATGAATTAAGAAATAGGCATTCAGTTATACATGTATATTTTAGTTGAGTCATCAAAGATTAAAGGACAAAAAACTACCAAAAATTTAAAACTAAGGTCAATTCAGGACCTAAATCACTACCTACAAACTCTCTACCCTCTTTTGATTTTCTTTAGTTTTCTCAAGTTCATATATCATTCTTATGTGAATTTTGGGTTCCATGTCATTTTCTCTCCACATTTCTACACAGTTCTCTTTGTCACAGACAATGAAACCATTGTATTTTCTACTGGAATCTATCAACGTCTGCTAAATCACTCTTCTGGAGAGTACATATTTCATGAAATATGTGATTAAAGGGAAAAGGAATGGAAATGAAATTATACTTTTACACTAAAAGAGAACTTCTGATTAAGATTGTTATTATACACAAAACATTATGCCAGTACAGTCAATTTTGTGAAAATCTGTATACATATAATAACCTTAATGGAATTCTTCACTATTTCAATGTGTAACAGATCTATTAGAAGATCTATTTAAAAAGTAAAAATGGTAAAGCATAGCTGCTACTCACCTGGTGGATGCTATGGTGTTTATCTCATATAAAAATTATTTCACTGGATAATCTAATGGTTAAAATTCTTTATTAATTTCAACATTCTAAAATTATGTTTTAATTTTTCTGTTGGCTTTGAGTAATATAAACATAAAAACATATCCACATATATCTAGACTGGGGAAATTGCTACTATTTATTAGTAGTATTTAAAGAAATCAACTCAGATAAGCAAATTTGTATATATTAGTATTTTCAATACATAGGTGACCAAGCTACATATATGAAGAAAATATAAATGCCATCCACCAAATTCTGCTTTCTTTTTGAGTGTGTTGCTTGCTTAGAAAACCTCTCTCGGAAACACACCTAACCCCATCCAACTAACCTTTCAGGAGTGCGGTTTCCCATGCGCATAAACAGGCAACTTAGAAGGCACACCGGAGTGTAAGTTAATTTCATTAATGCACTCTCAGGGTAAGCACATGTGCAGCTAGTATTTCCAAACCATTTCTTTTGCCTAAACATTTCTCCTCCTTGAGTTATTTATACATTGTGTAGTAGAACTAGAGTGGGTGCTAAAGGTAGAGCCAGATGAGAGCCTTTCTAGATGTAGCTCACTGGTAGTAAATCATGGGTTTTTATCAAGGAAACTCTTGAGAAAGCAGGATGTCCATGCTGGAGAAAAGGCTTTTAGAACAGAACAAGCTAGATAATGAAGACATACACTCTTTAGCTTTAGCTATTTATTTTCTAAACCACCTATTAATATATGAATTTGTTCCACAAATATTTGTCAAGTACCTTTTTTATGTTGTTGACTATCTCTTGTGCAGCGAATGAGACCTAGTGAAAAGCAGTCTTTCTGCACCTTCAACCTGGGGTGAAAAATAGCTTTAGGATTCCTTGTGGTTCTTGTGATTAAAACCAAGTGTGCACATGCATGTACACAGATAGTTTTTTAAAAATGTGTGTGCATGTGTCTAAATACATATGCGCATATTTGGTCTTAATATGAGATTTATATTAATTATGTTTTTATGAATTACACACACATTTGCAATCTACACAAACACATATCATTCCAGGTCTCTTGACATTATTGTACCTAATGACCAAAAGTGGTGAATGAAATTAAATTCATACAACCTAATTAATCCAGAAATATCATGGACTTCCCAAGTTTACAAATTCTAACCAAAGGTAGGATTTTTGTTTTAGATAAGGTGGAATGAAGGAGGATGGTAAGAGGCTACCTTTCTTTCTTTAACTGGAATGCCTAAAAATAAAGCACAAGAGTCTGAAAATTGCTATAAATATAGATGTCATTTGATCTCCATCACAAAGCTAGTGCCTTAATAGTCTACTCTCAAGTAGTCTAGACATTATTCATTTCATATGTGTTCAATTCAAACTATAAATCATGGATTTCTATCTTATTAAAACGTAAATATCAGTGGAAAGCCAGTACTTTCCTGATAAAATACCTTTTAGTTGTGTTTTGACATTACTTTCACATTTAGTATATGACCTCTATTTAACTTTACTATTAATTAACTCACACCCCAGGTGATAACAAAGTTCAAGGACTTCATCTAGGTGTCATGTTGAAAGCTTGGTGATGTCCTGAGGCTGCATAGCGTTTAAATATAAAGCAAACAAATGTGTTTTGATATGATACAAGTTGACGGTATGAAGGTGGAAACTTTGTCTTTTAAGGATTTTGAAACAGGAAGATCTTCGTTTAGAATATGAATCCAATGATTGAAAATTTAATGATGGTGATGCGAGGAGAACTGACTCTGAGTGGTGAACACACAATGTGATATATAGACGATGTGTTATTGTCACCCCAATAAATTTTATAAATGAAAGAAAAATTAAGAAAATAACTTGAGGTAATAAGTCATTAATATTATAAAAGTTGAAAAGATTAAATAAAAAACAATGAGATTAACTGAAAAAAAAGTACATTCATTCAACTTGAAAGAGATGGGCATAATCATCTCTCATTTTCATCAGTAACTCTCAAAGTGAAAGACAACACACTGCAGTTAGAAATGTGAATAAGAAAGAACAATTCAAATAATAGTAGCTAGTATGAAATTACAGTACAATTAGTTTAATTTAATTATAAAACATCCCATTAAAGTTACTTGGTTTTTAGAAGACACCCCTATTCCACTTCAAAACTGGCTGAACATTAACTGTAAGAGAAGTAATGCCACCAGAATATATAATCATTAACAATATAAGTCACAAAAGTATATGAAAATGAAAATAAGTTAAACTGTGGAGAGTTTTTTTGTACACGGAACATACTCCATAGTTATTTGTTGAATTGATTTTATTTTAATTAGCAACTTACCAGCTGTAATCATCATTATCCCAACACTAACAATAATTAGGTACCTATCAGTGCTTGGCAGACTATGGACTTCTCTCTGATTCTTCCACAACCCTGAATGGGACATTTATTTTCTATTTCACAGAGGAGGAAAAGGTTGCCCAGATTTATCAAGCAACTTTTCCATGGTAACACAGTACATAGCAAAGCTGTAATATGAACTCAGATGGGTTTGATACATAATCATGCTTATTTCATCACACTATGCTATAAACACTAAAAATATTATATAAAATATGGATTTACAGAAAATATTGGGTTTGTTTTAATTGCATCTCTATTTCCACCCCCTTCTTGAAACCAAATTAAGCTTTCACTTAAACTGTAAAACCAATCACCTGAAAATAAAAATTCAAAAAGGAAGGGACATGGCAGAAGTATTGATATGAGGATTTTGAAGGGAGAGGTATGGTAGATTGGAAACAATGGCAACACTCTTTCCATCCCCATAGGCATGCCCCCCTCAAAGTGGCTTTGCAGGTATTCCCATCAAGAAGTCAAGTCTATATTCCTATCCTTTGACTCTGTTCTTGAACATTCGAGTTGCTTTGGCCAATAGACTTGGTAAATGTGACGGAAGCAGAGTTTGCTTTTATCATTGCAAACCAGTCTTGCCAACAAGGCCACGTTGGAGAGGGCCCAGGTGCCCCAGCCAGCAAGCAGCCTGATAGTTGCCAGCTGAGCGAAGCCTCCTACCCAGCCCGTGTGCCAACCAACTGCAGTGAGCCCAGGTGTCACCAGCAGAACCTGCCCTGCTGCAGTACCCCAGAATTCTTGACCCACAGAATTGTGAGCTATTGGGTTGTTGGAAAAGTCATGATGCATGTTTGCAACAGATGGCACTAGTTCATTTTTGGAAGTACTAGAGTCATTCGCATCTATGTTATTGCTATGTCATTTGACAGCTGACAGTTCTAACTTCATTCTAAAAAAAATTGAGTGATTTGGTTGAGTTTTGGAGATTTTATAACAAGTTGAAGATGGAAGACCAAACTGTGCATTTTTGCCATATTTTACTGTTTTACTTCCATAAACAGAAGAATGCGCATCAAGCTTGTGAAAAGTTGCACAAAGTTTATGGTGACAATGCTGTATAAGAACATTAGTGCCAATGATGTTTCACGAAATTCTGTGCTGGTGATTTTGATCTCAACGACACTCTTCGGTCAGGGAGGCCCACCGAGGTTGATGATGACAAAATAAAGGCATTGATCTAGTCAAACCCACATTACACGACATGAGAGATTGCAGAAACATTGAACATCCATTACTCAAACAGTCATGACCACCTGAAGAAGCTGGGATACATAAGAAAGCTCAATATTTGGGTTCCGCATGAACTCAAAGAAGTTCATTTGATGGCGCATATAAACATCTGCAATATGCTCATTAAACGTGAGGAAAACGATCCTTTTTTGAAGTGACTAATAACTGGTGATGAGAAGTGGACGTTTACAACAATGTCCAACAATGCGCAAACTGTCTTGGTCCCAACGTGATGATTCCTCAAATGACATCGAAAGCAGACATTCATCAGAGGAAGGTTGTGCTCTCAGTGTGGTGAGATTTAAAGGTGTCGTGTTTTTCAAGCTCCTACCAAGGAACCAAACAATCAATTCAAATGTGTACTGTTGGCAATTGGACAGTTTGAATGAATCCATCATCCAGAAACGTCCAGAACTTGTTAATTGTAAAGGAGACGTGTTCCATAGTGACAATGCGAGACCACACACAAGTTTGATCACCTGTCAAAAATTATTGGAGCTTGGATGGGATGTGTTGCCACACCCAGCATACTCGCCTGAACTTGTGCCGTCAGACTTCCACTTGTTTCGCTCTCTTCAAAACTTCTTGCGTGGTATAACGCTCAATTCAGATGAGGCTGTAAATCAGCACCTTGTTCAGTTTTTCGCAAATAAACACAGGTCCTTCTATGAACGAGGAATTATGAAGCTCACTGAAAGATGGCAAAAGGTTATAGAACAAAACAGGAAATATATCATTGATTGATCTTTGTTCTTTATATGAATAAATGACCTTTGAACAACATAAACAAAATACGTCATGACTTTTCCGACAACCCAATAATAAATGTTGATTTTTTTCAAACCATAGTTTCATGTTGTCTGTTTACATAGTAAATGCTATGATAAGTTAATTATTAAAAATACATAGAATTTTAAGTCATTTTTCCCAATGGTGACAATGAGTTTGCATTGAACCATATAATTTTTTATGTCCATTCTCACTTTGTGACTAAGTAATGCATTTGGTAGATGCCTTCGATGCTATGAATATTTCTTTTTTCTAAAGAAGGTTAACTGAACTATTTAGGCATGGTACCCAAGATCCTGGCTTTATTAGCATCCTACTTCTGGAACTGAGAGGCTTGGCTCAAACACAGGCCTCAAAAGTGTCTCTCAGCCAACTGAACGGAGTGTAAATATGAGGCCTACCTTAGGACTTTCCAGAACCCTGGCCTTTGGCCTTTCTGGGCTGCTTCCTCTAAAGAAGTAATGATAATTACAGTTTATGACTGCATTGGTATAAAGATTAATATATTATATTACATATTAAAATATTTCCTTCAATTTAAAGGTTCATTTTTTTCCTCTGATTTTAACAGAATCTGAAACACTGTTGCGCACCCCTAGAAGTAGTGTGGGCCCTGAGCTCTGCCTTCATCACCAGGCCTAATGAAAAAGTTGGCCTAGACAGACATTATAAAGCATAAACTTATTTTCTTCCTTCTCATTCTTCAGAACTGCTATTTTATAACCAGGATTGAAAAGCTGTGTGTGTGTGTGTGTGTGTGTGTGTGTGTGTGTGTGTGTGTGTGT
>NW_017731964.1:852873-855614 GCF_001890085.2 Hipposideros armiger | reverse complement strand
CAATGATGGTGCCAACTTGTGCCAGTGAAGCAACGTCCTCCACAACTAGACTGAAGAACAAAAGGACAGCAACTTGTCTGTTTCCCTTCCCCCAACTCCCCAGCGCTGTTCCCATCCCCCAATTCCCCAATTAAAAAAAAAATCTTTAAAAAAAATAAATAAAAACACTGGCAAGTTAATCTTCATCCTCCTTATCCTCCTCTCTTCCTCTTCTCTCTGAGGGAAAAAGATACGCCTTCTCTTCAGGAGCCCTCCACCCCAGTACTAGGTCCCAACAATCTCCTAAGAGTTCAATTCCATAAATGGTTTTCATTATGTATCCTATGTGGTCACTTTGTGACATTTGATATCATTACTGATCTCTTTTGTTTTTTATTAAAGTTTATTTGGGTGACAATTGTTAGCAAAGATACATAGATTTCAGGTGTACAGTTCTGTAATACATCCTCTATATATCATGTTGTGTGTTCACCACCCAGAATCAGTTCTCCTTCCATCACCACATATTTGATCCATTTTACCCTCATCTACCACCCCCTTCTCCCTTTACCCTCTGGTAACCACTAAACTATTGTCTGTGTCTATGAATTTTTGTTTCTTCATTTATTTGTCTTGTTCCTTTGTTGCTTTCAGTTTTATATTCCACAAATCAGTGAAATCATATGGTTCTTGAGTTTCTTTGCCTGACTTATTTCGCTTAGCATAATAATCTCAGGATCCATTCATGTTGTGGCAAATGGCACTATTTAATCTTTTCTTATGGAAGAATAGTATTCCATTGTGTGTATATACCACAATTTCTTTATCCAATCATCTATTGAAGGACACTGGTCGTTTCCATGTCTTGGTCACCATAAATAAAGCTGCAGTGAACATTGGAGCACATATATATTTACGGATAAATGTTTACAGATTTTTGCAGTATATATATATATATATATATATATATATATATATATATATATGTTTTTATTAAGAAATAGTAAAGTGCAGCATTGAAAACTTCAGGTTCTCAACTGAGGCAGTCTGAGTTCAAATCCCAGCTTTACTGTTAAGAAACTGCTCTGACTGACTGCAGGTTACTTTTCTGTGTCCAGATTCCTGATTTAAAAAATGGAGATAATCATAGTACCTATTTGAAGGACAGTATAGAAACTAAACGAATTAATATCCAAGCAGCTAAAGTCTAGGCTATTGCCTAACACACATTAAGCACTTAATACATGTTAGTCTTATTATTATCATCATCTTTTTCTTCACTTTTTTTCTTCTTTCTTTCTTGTGTTCTTTCTTGCTTTTCTTTTTTATTCTTTTGTTTGTTTGGGATCCAATTTTCTCCTTTCCTCTTCTATTAGTTTCATATTTACTAACAAAGGCCTTCCTCTGAGGATTCATGCAAACAAATACCTCCTCTCTAAGGTCATGTTGATGTAACATTTTGAGATGGAGTAAACAGTTGCATTATGGCAGTGGTCATGCTCTGGAATTTGGCTGAACACAGCCCTCTATAGCATGGAATGCAAAATAATGATCTCTAGAATCCCATCCAATTGAGGGGGTGAGGGGATGGGTAGAGCATTTCTAGGATATCATTTGTGTGATGACCCTGAACATGGCACTACTGTAGGCTTCAGGGTAGCTTTTTCATGATCAACATTGTCTGACAGACCCATGTCAGAACCTTGTTTTGAGCTAATCATTTTTTTTTTTTTGTCAGAGAAAGAGGAATACAGACTGGATTTTGGTAGCAAAGGATTTAAACCCTTAAAGTTAGACTTCTCTGGAAATTTGACTGCTACTCCTCCTTCCAATATTTTGGAAAGGATAAAAATGGGAAGGCTACACCCTGGCTCTTATGCAAATGTTTGATTACTTATGGCCAACGTTACAACATAGGCATTCAAAATAGTCTGTCAGTGTGTGTCTGAGTTCACTTTCAGTCATATGAATTTCTGAGCAAAAGTGAGGTAACTGTGTGTGTGTGTGTGTGTGTGTGTGTGTGTGTGTGTGTGTGTGTGTGTTCTAGGGAGAAATCACAAGGACAACTTGAAAATCTGCTTAGACATCTAACCTGAATTTAGAGGAGGAGAAAATCAAAGGTTTATCTGCATGCAAACACTTAATTAAGTAAGTTTGGACAAAGGCTTTTATTTTTTTGTTTTCATTATTGATTTATGCCACAGGCTAAGAATTGGATTTGGTCTGGTCATTAAGAAGCCCTGAAACACTGATTAATACAGCCTAATCCTTTGCACACAGTATTTACTTGGTAACTATTTGATAAATAAATTAATAAGTTAACAAATGAATTCATGCATATGAATGTTGTGCTGTACAATATAGAATTGCCTGGATATTTTCTAGAGGATGATACTTTAGCCAAGGGAATTGAAATGAGAGAAAGTAAGGAAAGATTTGTAGTTGTAAATTTAGAAACTTTAGTTCTGTTACTATTGGCCTAGTGACAAATGAAAACCATATACAATACTACTTTTTGATGGCAATTGGTGGAGACAAAGCACAACTTACAAATGGAAGCATGCTAGGAGTTTAACATAATTCTAAGCCTGAAATACATACCGTATTTGCCGGCGTATAAGACAATTTTTTGGCCCTGAAAAATATGCCTCCAAGTGGGGGGTCATCTTATATGCCAGGTACACTTCAGATAGACTGCCCATAGTGCTTGCCCCGTGCCATAGTGGCCTCCCGATGCCCGCCCACTTCATTCCACATACCGT
>NW_017731964.1:841351-852228 GCF_001890085.2 Hipposideros armiger | reverse complement strand
GTAGCAGACATGGTGGCTCAACATCGCCAAAACGGTTATGTGGTGACACGAAATACAATACGCTTGTTTGCACTTCAGTGGGACAAATCAAATCTGATATTGTTTTACCTTTTATTTGGTGTGTGGAAGGTGTGCGGAAGAGGGGGTAGTCTTATATGGCGAATATATAACAAACTCTGTATTTTGAGTGGAAATGTTAGGGGGTCGTCTTATACGCCCAGTCGTCTTATACGCCGGCAAATACGGTACTTGTCTTCCACAGTCACATTCTCCCCAAGATGAAGTCCTTCATATCCATCTAAAACCAGAAAGCAAGAGAAAATTGAAAAATAAGATTTTAAAAAACTTCTATTCTTCATCAACTGGTCGTAGGGAACTTCCCATGAAGCATAGGTACGTGCAGGGAGGGAGAAGCCGTGGGCATTTGGGATTCTTCTTTATGTAACTTACTTGCACCTTCAGGGCCTGCTTGAGCCTAGTGGCGTATATTGTATGTCACTTCCATTTGATGATAGGGTGTTTCTGCGTAGGCCCAACTTCATGGCTGGGTGGGTCAGACAACATCCATTTTAGGTCGGGCAGCTTAGGTCTCATGGTAACTTGGTGACTTATGGTAAAGTGTTCAATCTTTACTAATGTTCAGTAGCAAGCCAAAAACTTTCTCTCAAAAGGAGAGTAGTTGTTTGTAGAGGATGGTGGCGCTTTGCTCCAAAATCGAATGTGTGATTTACCTACGGAAGCCTGCCATAGGCTTCAAAAAGTACCTCACTGCCACTGACACTTTAAGCACCACTGGATGTGCTGGATCACATGACCCACATGGTAGCTTGCAAGGCAGTCTGTGCTCACTGGGGAGTTTCTCCACTCAAATCTACAACTTTTTCAGTCACTCAATAAATGAAGGCTATGTTGTCTCTAAAATCCCAAGAGAGCCACTTGGTGTTGTGCCTTTTCTATTTATTTATTTATTTATTTATTTATTTATTTATTTATTTATCTATTTATTGGTTGCAGGGGAAACAAAGATTCAACGTGTCCTTTATCTTAGGAGGGCTATCTTGACTTACTCCACACACTGGTGCCCTAGACATTTCACTGAGGTGGAAGGCACCTGAATTTTAGTCAGTTTTATTTTTTGCCTACTGAATCACAAACATGTTGCCAATATGTCTAAAGTATATGAAAACTGATGAAATCCAGGATCTCTGTTTCATGGGCCCCATCAATAAACTCGGCCTGATCCAATTTTATGTTCCCTGTTTCATTATCTTACACCCTATGATCCACCCTCACACACATGCCCTGGGTTTCTGTTTGTATAAATTGGAGAAATCATGCCATTCTTTTGGAATGCAGCATACCTCCGCATGGGTCACACTTTGAACTTCTCCAGTCAGGGCTTTGAGACTGGTTATAAATGTATAAGAAAGGAGGGGTGGTGGGTGTGGTTAAGAAGAGAATCAGCAGTGTTTTTCAAGACAATCACCTCAGGGAAGGTCATTACCGATAAAGCAGGGTTAACTTCCTCAGTCAGGTGTATAAGGGCTGCTTTAACTGACAAAGAAGTCTTGGCAAAATTTAGGGGCTCAATGTCCCCAGCTTCATTAGGATTTACCCAAACATCTTCATTCCAGTTTACAGGTTCCAATTTCCTCTCAACCAGTGCCCTCATTTTAACACCATGAAAGACAGCTGAAAATTTGGGAATTTGATTTGTGTGGTAATTTAGCCATTCCCAGGGTAGCACTCTGGGTTTGGTTTCCGGAAACTTAGGTCCTGCAATGGCAGGAGATAAGGGCTGAGTTCGGTGCAGATGTGGAATCTTTCAGGTAAGTTACACAGAGTCACAGCTGGGAATTTGAAGCCCTGAGCTCATTCTTTAGTCCCTCAACTTTCGCCGGAGTATTTATAGGAGCAACCAGCCAACCCCTATTATACTCCTTACTTTGATTATAATGTTCTAAGATATCAAATACATGGTCACTTAGAACCTTATCTTCTATAGGTACTTGATAAGGAGCATCCAATGGCAATATTTTGTGTACTTCAATTGCTACACTTCACCATGGACTACCAGTGCCCTCTTTACCACTAACCTCATTAGTGCCTTTGAATTTAAGCCCACTAGAGAAACAGCTCCAGAAAACCCATAACCAATTCAGAAAAGTCATCCATAAGATTATGTTCCTCTAGAGCCACTCATACTAAAATTTGTATCAGTCAGGGTTCAACCAGAAACAGAGCCACACTGTCATCACAGTATGCCATCATCATGCCACATCATTGCCACACCACACCATCACCTCCTGACACATGTTGGCTCCATTATCACATCACATGGCCATCACACCAAACCATCATCAAATGACACTAATCACACTAAACCATCATCAAAACAAATCACACCACAGCGCCTCCCCACATCATTATCACCATCTTCACCAGCCCACTATCATCATCTTCATGATCATTTTTGCTACCAAATGAGATGAATGTGAAAGCATATTAGATCAAGTCTGTGCTTACCTAAAACAGTATAATTCTGGGTGAAAAGCAAAAATCAATTCATAATTGTCTACATAGTCACCATTCCCATACTACTTTTGTCATCCCCTTTAGTTCTAACAGTATACTGAACTACTATAGGCTCTCAACTTTTCATATATAGGTGACCTAGTTTAATCCTTGGAACAATCTTCCAAGGTATTTGTTGTTACCTCCATGTTGTAGATGAGGAAACTGTGGCTTACATAGCTGGTAAATTGCAGATCAAATATTTGAATTAACATCTTCCTGTTTCTAAATCTTGTGCTTTTTCTTGTACATCATGCTGTCAAATTTGGAAATACACATTACTTTTAACACCTTTTGGTCAATAGGTGGCTTTTATATCTCTGTAACTTATTGATACAAATAGGAAAATTCATACATTAAATAAACTCATCTCTACAGCTAAATTATGTGAGATAAAATCAAAAGTAATGGTTCGAGTGTATAAAAATTTTAAGAATTTTTTCAAAATATTAGAATAGTCAAATGACACAGTCCCTTGTTTGATTTGCTTTGGTATAGGACACAGTGCCACACAATAAATAAATGCATCTTTATAAAGTAAATTTACTTCTCTCAATAGTCATTTATTAACACAGTACATGCAAATAAGTGGCATAGATCCTACTGGCAATTCTGAGAATAGTATTGCCCAATATAGGATAATTATCTAGGAAGCAAATGACAAATGACAGGATATTTTTATTTAACCTTCAGTAGGAAAGTAATGGAAAGAAAAATTGAACTAGATAGTTCATCATAAAAGAAGAATTTTAAAGGAGGGTAAGTAAAGTGCAATGAAATAATCTGGAAAATAACTATAAACCTTTAAAACAACTAATAATGAGTAAATGTTATCTAAATTGAAATGACAGTTTTTAATGAGCCATATGTAATTTATTTGTGTCTTGATGATGCCATAATTTTCTCCAAAGCCCACATCCAAATTTTTTTTTCTTCATAATGAAGATAAAGTAGCACACATACCAAAAATCATTTGAAAGATGCTATAATTTAATCTCAAAAGATAGTGTAGGCCTATGTCTATTTTGGGGGAGCTTGTATTTTATTGCACAACATGGTTTACAACCATGTTGGCTGTAGAAAAGCAGTTTATTCCATAAGCAGCCAATATATTTGCTAAAATGTTAGTTCTTTTGGTCCTAATCTTAGTGTAATCTTTTGGGCCTATTTCAATAACAATAATTCCAACAATTAATAATATCTAACTTTAAAAAAGCTCATGGCAAAGTTGCAGTTATGTTCTATAGAAACTTTATGAGGTAAGTGTTCTATATTTTAATGTTTTTCATGCAAAAGGGTTCACTCTCCTGATATTCTGCCTAAATAATTTGTGGGTGGTATTTGAAGAGTCTGGTCAAAAAAAGATAATATCTAAGTTTCAAATACAAATCTTGCCTAATGCAAAGAAAAGGAAAATCATAAAAGATGAAAGGACAGTTTAATTTCTGCAGTATACACTTCAACAGTATGGGCCCATTTGTGACTGCCTGAACTGTTAATAGATGAGCTAAACTTGCAATACAATTCATTACTTCTCCAAAATGATTTGTTATATTTTATTTTTTAAAAGTATTCTCTGGCCTTTTAATCTTAACATGCTATACACCAAATAATTGAATCCATGAAATAAGGAATCTTTTTTTTTTAACTTTTTTTAATTGGGGAATTGGGGGGATGGGAACAGTGCTGAGGAATTGGGGGAAGGGGAACAGACAAGTTGCTGTCGTTTTGTTCTTCAGTCTAGTTGTGGAGGACGTTGCTTCACTGGCCCCAGTTGGCACCGTCATTGCGCTCTTCCCGGGTGAGGCAGATCAGTCGCCGGCTTCTGGATGGCTGCTCACTGCAGCTGCTGGCCGCTCATGCTGGCCGCTGGCTACATACGGTAGCCCACGGCAACCCACTGCCACAGGGGCTGCAGCCTCCGCCGTCGCCGGTGACTCTCGGCAGCCCAGCTCCAGGTTGAGCTGTTGTTCAGCATCTTAGCTGTGGAGGGCAGTGTCACTGGCCTTCATATGTGGGATCTGAACCAGGGCCCTCTGGCGTCCCAAGCCAGCTCTTAACCATCACGCCACTCGGCCGGCCCGAGGAATCTTTAGGTAAATGGTATTTATCTTGCCTTTTTCTTGGAAGAATCTTCATGTGTTGATAAAATAAATGTTATTATTTCATTAAACAAGTACTTGTGCAAAATAATTTTTAGATACTTAAACTTCAAAAATCAATTTAATGTAGACCTTGGCATCAAGGAGTTTACTATATAGTAGAAAAGGTAAATATGCAAGTAAATAAATGTAGCATAGTGTGATCAGTGCTAAAATTGAGGCTCATGCAATTATTATTGAACAAGAGAATGATAAACTCCAGAAGGAGAATGGAGATGAAGAGTTCTCTGTGGAGAACTTCTTTGAACTAAGACTTAAAGGATATATTGGGTATTAGGAAAAGTCATGACACATGTTTTCGACAGATGGCATTAGTTCATTTTTGGAAGTACTAGAGTCATTCAAAACTATGTTATTGCTATGTCATTTGACAGCTGACAGTTCTAGCTTCATTAAAAAATATATTGAGCGATTTGGTTGAGTTTTAGAGATATTACAAGTTGAAGATGGAAGACCAAACTGTGCATTTTTGCCATATTTTACTGTTTTACTTCCATAAAAGGAAGAACGCATGTCAAGCTTGTGAAAAGTTGCATAAAGTTTACAGTGACAATGCTCTACAAGAACATCAGTGCCAATGATGGTTCATGAAATTCCATGCTGATTTTGATCTCAATGATGCTCCTCAGTCAGGGAGGCCCACCAAGGTTGATGACGACAAAATAAAGGCATCGATCGAGTCAAACTCATGTTACACAACACGAGAGATTGCAGAAACATTGAACATTCATCATTCAAACATTCATGACCACCTGAAGAAGCTGGGATATGTAAGCAAGCTCGATATTTGGGTTCCACGTGAACTCAAAGAAGTTCATTTGACAGCGCGTATAAACATCTGCGATATGCTCATTAAATGTGAGGAAAACGATCCTTTTTTGAAGTGACTGATAACTGGTGATGAGAAATGGATTGTTTACAACAATGTGGTGCGCAAACGGTCTTGGTCCCAATGTGATGATTCACCTCAAAAGACATCAAAAGCAGACATTCATCAGAGGAAGGTTATACTCTCAGTGTGGTGGGATTTTAAAGGTGTCGTGTTTTTTGAGCTCCTACCAAGGAGCCAAACAATCAATTTGAATGTGTACTGTCAGCAATTGGACAGTTTGAAAGAATCCATCATCCAGAAACGTCCAGAGCTTGTTAATTGTAAAGGAGTTGTATTCCATCGCGACAACGAGAGACCACACACAAGTTTGATCACCTGTCAAAAATTATTGGAGCTTGGGTGGGATGTGTTGTCACACCCACCATACTCGCTGGACCTTGTGCCATCAGAGTTCTACTTGTTTTGATCTCTTCGAAATTCCTTGCATGGTATAATGTTCAATTCAGATGAGTCTATAAATCAGCACCTTGTTCAGCTTTTCGCAAATAAAGACAGGTCCTTCTATGAATGAGGAATTATGAAGCTCACTGAAAGATGGCAAAAGGTTATCAAACAAAACAGGCAATATATCATTCATTGATCTCTGTTCTTTATATAAATAAATGACCTTTGAAAAACATAGACAAAATACGTCATGACTTTTCCAAAGACCCAATTGGTGAGATCATATGGTATTTGTCTTTTTCAGCCTGACTTATTTCACTTAGGGGTTTCCTATATCCTTTATAGATAGATTAGAGGGAGTAAGGAGAAGGTGTTCATTCCCAGGCAGAGGAAAGAGCTTGTACAGAGGAGCTGAAGAGGAAATCAGTGTGGCATCCTTTCATCCCTATTGCAAAAGGTTTAGTCTATAAGGAACATTGTAAATTCCTGGCTTTTAATAGTGGGACGGTAGAAATTACTTTTGACCTGAGTTAACTAGGAAAACATTGATTTGGTAAACAATGTGAAAGTTTGAATGTGAGTGCTAGGTTGCTATTTCTCATTATCATGATTACCATCATCATTATCTGCATCATCACACACCATATTCACAACATGCCATCATCACACTCTATTCATATCACCTGGAGTGGACTTGAACTCTAGCTCTCCTCAAGCGTTTACAGGTGATCATGCTGCTGAATGGATTCCTTGGATAGCTGTGGAGGAAGTCATAAGACTGGAACACTGACTGGCCAACCACTGAGTGGGACACTGTCCCAAGAGGTTGCCTTTGTTAACACTTGTCTCAGATCTCTCTCTCTCTCTCTCTCTCTCTCTCTCTTTCAGTAGTATCTGCCACCAGCTGGAATGAATTTCTCTTTTTTGCTGAATTTATATAACATTAACTTTTACTTTATGACAGGCTTTACTTTATTGTGCCTTAGTCATTTATAAGCCTGACTTTTTGTTATATTACTGGAATCTTTACCTGTATATTCTCCAACACTGTACCTAGTTGATGCACTGCATGTCATCCCACAACATTTTATTTCATGTCAATTCATGATACTAGGCATATAAATAAATAAATAAATAAATAAATAAATAAATAAATAAATAAATGACAAGGCTATATAGGAAATTCAACAATGAAAATATCTTCAAAATAAAGAGAAAGCCCAGAAGATTGGGAGTGATTACTTTGGGGTTGAGATGTCTCAAGGAAGACTTCCTAGAAGAGGTGGTATTGAAGCTGGGTTTCATCAGATGATAGTAGACACAGCTATGGGAGAGGGACACAGCAGACAAAACGGAGCAGCACAGGATATACAAATGCATGAAGGTCATGATAAACCATAGTATGTGTGGCAAAATATAAGCACTGTAGCACTGTTGGAGCATACATTTTTGTGGGAAAGAGAATGGAAGAAGATGAGTATGCCAGTTAGGTTTACGATTCTGCAATAATAATAGAGAACCCAAATTAACCAAACAAACAGGGCTTCATTTTTCTCCTAAAGTCTTGAAGTTTTGTTTCAGTTTGTCAGGGTATCTCTGCAGTTTCTAATGCTGTTTCCTCAAGGTCATGGGATGGATGGCTGCTATAGCTCTAGGCAGCTTGTCTTAGTTAAGGGCAGGAAAATGAAGGAAGAGGGGAAGTAGAAGGCACTAGTACACATATATCTGTTCCCTTTTCCTAAGAAGAACATAAGCTTTTTGAGAAGCTCCTTCACTGATTCCATCTGTAACCCTCTCTTTGGCAAGCAATGTGTCACATGGCAGCCTGTGACACATGGCAACCCAAAGGAAAGCTGGGAAAGTGACAGTTTAGCTATTCAGGTTCTACTGCAAAGCACTACAGGAAAAAGCATTTGGGAATGAATGGTATTAGATTAGCTAACTACTGTGTTGACTACAATGAGTTTTGAGAGAGAAGCTAACTCTCTGTCATGAGGTGTGTTTGTTTTTTTTCTTAATGACAAGTTAAGGGGCTTTCATTTCACCTTGTATGATCTGACTTGCAGTAAAAATTTTTGAGAGATGTGATCAAACTTGTATATTAGAATAAACAGTTGCTTAATGGCTTGACAGCAGAGGCATGTCAGCTTTTATAAATGTGAAAATTGTTTAAAGGAAGTTAATATTAACAAATGCTTAGTCAAACTTTGGTCTTTCTGACTCTTGACACACAGTGTCAAGTAATACCATATTTGAGTATGAAGCATATAATCACACACACGTGCTCCCAGATACACACATGACATATGTGCACTCCCCACGCAAGTTGCATGGACAGATTCCCAATTTAATTTTGCTCAGCATGAAAACTGGATCACAATGCTCCTCCACTATTTCTAAATAGTTAATTTGATCAATTTCCAAGTGGGCAGACACCACGTTTTCCAATAAAAAACTCCATTTTCATTCTGTTCCTTTAGAAAAAGCCTTTGATTATTGTACTGACTTGCTGAATAACTCTTAACAATGAAGACTCAAACCTCCTCAGTTCCCTAGTTCAAAATAGTAGAAGGCAATCATTGCCTTGTTCCATTATAGTGTTTATAATTGAACAGGAATATCCATATCAATCATATAGGAGCAGTCTGAATAAGCTGTTTTCCTTTATCCTATGATCAGTGAGGAAATTGGTAAGAACAAAAGAAATTCTGGCGTAAAATCTGAGAAAAAGAAAAAAAGACTTTTCCAAGATCATTCTGGTATTTAAAAAACAAAATAGCCATTTCTCAGACTTACTCTCTAAAGTGAAAACACTCATTCACGTTCTAAAATATGGAAGAGCGCAGATGAGTTTAAATACAGTAGTAGAGCCGAAAACACTACACTTATTAATCAAGCGCATAGGAACAGAATCAGAAAGGAAAAAACATAGTTAAATGTAATTCTTTCAATCTCAAATGAGACCATTAGAGATGAGGTCTCTTGGAGAGTCAAGCGGATGCCAAAAGGAGAAAACAGGTGAACGGGAGCTGGGCAAAGGAGGCTAGTTGGTGGTGCCCCTGTCGGTGGTTTCAGTGGGAGCCCTGGGGTGGGAGGGGCCTGACGTCTCCACAGCAGGTTCTCTCTCTGCGCAAAGGGTACAGCAGAATGTGCAGCAAACTGCCAAACTGCACAATGGGTCAAGAGGGAGTTGGACTGAGTTTTGGAAACAAATAGAAAACGCACAGCTGCTCCCAAGATTTTCAAGTTGAGGATGAGGAGTTACTTTGCAAATGAACTGGTATTTCCTGGGTAAGCCTGCACTGAGTTTACGTCTTCTTCAAGTCCCAAGTGTTTTACCATTTTTGCTTGAACTCTCAAGTCTACATAAACCTCATGTCTTCACCTCCTATATCTAGCAGCCTGTGAGACCAAATCTCGTTATTATTGAAATGTCCATTGCATTTCTTTGCTTTTTTTTTTTTCTGTCCTCCTGACCCTGGTCAAGCCCTGTAGGATTCTGAAGTACAGCCTAGAAACAGGGAGAGGAAAAGGAAATTTACTTGTATTGATAGCATAAATCTATACCCATATCTGTATCTACATTTTATTTTCAAAATCACAACAAGCTTATAAGGTAGATCGCATTACAATCATCATTTGCATCTAAGCAATAATGAAATAGGGGTGCAGAGAGGTTAAGTAACCTAACCAAAGTTGCTGACAAGTCTGCACTAGAATAGATATCCTGCTCGGTAGCCAAGATCTGTGCTGGGGAGGCATGACTGAGAACCGTCACTGGTTTATAGTTGGTGCCTCACAAGCAGGAAGGTCCTGGTTATGGATCTTTGATAGCTTGGAAAAGGTACATGTGTCTTCAGCAAATTGAGCTCTCACTATGTGAGAAAATGAGACACATTTTCACTATGTCTCACTTTGTCTATCAATAGCTAGACAAAGAATCAAAAGTGAAAAGAGAATAGAGGACTTCCACCTAACAGCTTAAAATAGAAACAGTGTATAAACATATGTCTCAATAATGAAAGGACAAAGATGAAGCTATCTCCATGAGAACATGGAGATATAAAAGAATACGGCTGTAGCGCAGATGTTATGGTCATCAGTGGTCAAAGGTAAGTGAAAATCTAAAGTTCTCTAAAAGAATTCTTTATTATTATTATTTTTAATTCAAAGGAGGTGAGAAACTGGTATGCACAAAGGCACAGAGGCGAGAGCAAGGAGATCTTGTTGGAGATGGCAAAATACCTCCAAATTTATTGGAGAGGAGACAGAATGAGGGATGCTGAGCAAAGAGATTAGCATGAAAGCGGGGAGCTAGCCATTAACTAGGTTGAAAAGACTGGAAATTATCTGAGTAATTAAGCAAGGACTGAGGTAATGAAACCTCTTCCTATGTAAGGATGACACCTGTTACATTTGGATGAATTCAAGGGAGGGGGCTGGAGATGGTTCTGAAGAGGAGATGTCCATAGAGATTCAATGTGAGGTGAGGAGGGTCTGGGTCATGGCAAGCAAAGTGGGGTGTCATGGACAGGATTAGCAGCCTGCACTGATGATGGACTGGGGAAGTTGGCAAAAGGGAATAAAAGGCTTTCAAATGACTCAACAACTAGGAACTTGGTACCTGGGGTAATCTTGGTGCCATGGAAGGTAACAGAACATTTGTAAGAAATAAGGAGGGAGAGAGGGTGATAAGAGGTGGCGAGGAGGGGACAACTGTAATGAAATGAAGACAAAAACATAGTTCTACTGGGCCGGCCGAGAGGCGTGTTGGTTAAGAGCTGGCTTGGGATGCCAGAGGGCCCCGGTTCGGATCCCACATATGAGGGCCAGTGACACTGCCCTCTACAGCTAAGATGCTGAAC
>NW_017731964.1:778164-841061 GCF_001890085.2 Hipposideros armiger | reverse complement strand
AAAACATAGTTCTACTAATTATCCTGTAAACAAGATAAGTTAGGTACAATATTTTTATACTCAGGATATTCAGTGTCTTAGTAATCATTTAAAACTGATCTTGCTGATAAGGAAACAGAGCCAGGGAGAGTATGGCTCCTTTGGCAGCTGATCATTGGAGAAAGGGCATGGACTCTGATGTCCTGACTGTCCGTTCGGAGCCTCGCACACTGCAGCACCGTACCCCTTGGCTCCATCCTGCTGCCTCAGGCTGCCTTACCCACCCTCTTTACTCAGAAGGTTTTTTCTGACAGGGCCAAACTTTGCATTTCACTTCTCTAGTGCATCAAAGAAAGGCCATCTCTAAGTACCTGCAATATTTAGGCCTTTTCCCAAACTATGTCTACTTTTGCTATTTCACTACTTCAAAAATATTCTTCGAGCATCTACTCTGTGCCATGTGCGTATAACATGTTTGTGTGCTAATGAGAGTAACTCAATGTGTATCAAGTGCTGTTGCGTTGAGTCGGCTCTGGTTCCTGGCAACCTCATGAATGAGAGGTCCACAGTGTCCTGTCCTCACAGCCCTGCTCAGCTCCTGGAGACTCCTGCCTAGGGCTTCTTTTATGGAGTCACTCCATCTTATATTTGGTCTTCCTCTTTTGCTGCTGCCTTCTATTTTTCCCAGCATTGTTGTTTTTTCCTAAGAACCCTGCCCTCTCAAAGTAGGATAGCTTTCATTTTGTCATTTTTGTCTCCAGTGATGTTTCAGGCTTAATTTGCTCAAGACCCACTTTTTTTTTTTCTGGTGGTCCAGGGTTTCCATAGAGCTCTCTTCCAATATCATATATTAAATGAATCATTTTTTTTTCCTATCAGCCTGTCCAACTTCTGCACTGATATATAGTCACTGGTAATACGAGGGTGTGGGTGATCTTAGCCTTGGTCTCTAATGATACATCTTTACCCTTGGTGATCTCAGTAGAACCCTCAGAGGGTGGTTAATTAATGATGCAAGAAAGAAGGACGCACTTTCGTTGAGTCAGAGGGGTGAAACGCATGTACAAGTCCATCCATCACTGGAGGGGAAAACAGTGTGAGGAACAGACAAGGTGGCTGACAGATGTGCTGGTCTGAGCATGGGGGTGTTTACTTCTAACCTAATAGCTTGTGTGAATTTTTTTCTGAGGAAAATAAAAGAAGTCATCAGCTATGTGAGAATGGGAAAGAGAGTACCGGAAGTTTGAGAAGAAAGAAAATGTTGTGAAATATACTTTAGGAGAGTGAAAGAGTCTTCCCACTGCTCTTCCTCCTCTTCGTGTCACTCATCTTAAGAAAAAGGAACCTCAGGATAGACATACGCTTGATCTTAGCCCACAGGCCGAGAAGCAATCTTCAGGATAGCCATAGATGACAATATGATAAGCAATCCTTAAAATAAAATTCCATGTGCATATATACATATGTATAATTTTCAATAGTTTCAAATATATGATGTGTCTATACATACATAAATATGAAATTTGGTTTTATTAAATATGATACTCGTTAATTACAAAATGTTAAACTCAGGAATAAAATGCTCCTCAAGATATTTAAAAAACAAATTATATTTTGGTGGCGCATGCATTGACTTTTAGATTCTTGTAATTGACTCCTTTATTTTTTTGAATTTTTATGCAGAGACCTTTGAAAGTTGAATCATCCAGACCAGTGGTTTTTAAACCTAAGCATGCATCAGAATTACTTGGAGGGCTTACTACCAGAACACAGATTACTGGGCTGCACTCCCAGAATCCTAACTTCGTATAGTTGGGTTTGGGCCCGAGAATCTGCATTTCTTACAAGTTCCCAGCTGACACTGATGCTGCTAGCCCAGGGACCACACTTGTGAACTGCTAATTTAGAGTCACAGGATCTTATTGGTCTTCCAGTGTATAAGAGCAAAAGGGACCTGGGGGAGATATTAAGAAGGTGGATAGGTCTAAACAGGGAACTAGAGAAAAAAATATAACATACTTGCTATTGCCTGGATGGAGACCTAGATTTTGAATAGCTTTCAATCTTCATTTCTTGCTTTATTCTCCAGCCACTTGCCTTTCTATCATTTCCTGGAAGAAATAAACTCTAATTAGAGGAGACCCTAGAGACAAGATAGGATTTCCTTTTGTTAGAAAATGCTAAACACTCACTGATAATAAAAGCCTTTTCTCCTGCAATTTCCAAGGTAGCTCCTAACATTTCTCAATATACAGACTATTACAGAAAATGCTCTACTGATAGAGAGAGGAGCCATTGTTTTAGCAGCCTACACCAGCTGCCATCTTATGTATGACCCCTATTCCAGTTGTCTTGCAGGGATGTAGGCTGTGGCCTTAAATTCCCCCACCACCTACTCTTCTCCCTTTGCTCCTGCTTGCCAACGGAGGCCTAAGAGGCCTCTCGGGGCTGTTCAATCCATTTGTCAGGAGCACATGAAGTAAATATGCCACTTATCTCAGCCCATTACAAGAGCTTCTGCCAAAGGGCCATCAGCACTGCAGCTTCTTGGGCGTCTTATTTAATTTCAGCTCCCTCCACAACTTTATGTTTTGTTTAGCGTCAAGTATACAGTTCTCACATAATAAATGTTGACTGATAACTTGACCAATGTCTGGAGTAATGCAAATGGGGATGTTTGTAATTTCAACATAGAAAGTAGGAACTGAGGAAGGTAGGCTATTTCATAGACAATATCAAGAATCTATTACGTAGATCAAATCATAACGTAGCTCATTTTATAAATTGCTTGCGTGACAAAAGTTCTACAAGATAATATATGTTCATTGTATTTATTAAAGCAAAAAGACAAAAATTATAGCACCTGTAATGCTATAAATAAATATAAATACTGTAATACCATAAATAGATTCAGCTTTGGCTTTGGCAACCATCCTTTCCGATACAGGCACACACACATATACACGCACACATATGTGCACACATGCACAAATACACACATCTGTGATCAAAGCAGACATGCTTTTTGTGACCTGTTTTTTGTTTTTTACTTGATTTATTGTGAACAGCTTTCCACATTTTAAATAAAACAGCCTCATTTTAAATTACTGCTTATGTAGTCTTTCATCTGAATGCACCATAGTTTATTTCTTATGGAACTGGTCTCCCTATTGATGGATATTTCTTCCTGACTTCTTACCTTTATAGTAATGCCACACTTAATCATGTCGTAGCTAAATTGTTAACTCCATCTTTAGTAATTCCTTACTTTGAAAGCATATTTATTATATATTAATAGTATTTGTTTTATATGGTGCCGTGTTTTCCTGATTTGCCCTTTGCATTTCAATTCTATTTATGGATTGCTTTTAACCTTTAGATATTTTAGATGTTTAGATTTGTACATAGTCAGATCTATCAATGGTTTTCTTTCTTGTTTTTATTTGTGTCATCATGGCAAAGCAATATTTTATATCAGGGCTTTCCCAAAGTAAAATCTAAAAAAAATATTTTGGTTCTTCTAAATAGACTTTTGTTATGGTTTGCCATTTATTGATTAGCTATTGCTTAACCCGGGGTTTACAATACAATTCCATTTTAGCTAAGAATTGTTCCCTGAGATGACCCCAGGGCTTCCAATGAAGAGAGGTGGAAGATGGCACACCTTTGGGTGAAGATACATTTTAAAGATTTTTTTTTTTTTTTTGGGGAATTGGGGGAAGGAGAACAGACAAGTTGCTGTCCTTTTGTTCTTCAGTCTAGTTGTGGAGGACGTTGCTTCACTGGCCCAAGTTGGCACCATCATTGTGCTCTTCCCAGGCGAGGCAGATCAGTCGCCGGCTTCTGGACAGCCGCTCATGGTGGCTGCTGGCTGCTCACATTGGCTGCCGGCCACACACGGTAGCTTTATAACAGCTCACTGCAGCAGGGGCTGCAGCCTACGCCATCGCCAGTGACTCATGGCAGCCCAGCTCCAAGTTGAGCTGTTATTCAGCATCTTAGCTGTAGAGGGCAGTGTCACTGGCCCTCATATGTGGGATCCGAACCCAGGCACTCTGGCATCCCAAGCCAGTTCTTAACCAACGCGCCACTTGGCCGGCCCTGAAGATACATTTTAGTTCCAATTATGACGGGACCTTAAAAAATAGGTTTGAAAGATGATATAAAATAGAGGTTAACAACTCCTTGTGAAGGCAAAAATACCAGGATTCAAAAGCTCATTCTGCTGCTTACATTGGGTGAATTAACTGTGGGAAGACGATGACACTTGTTTCACAAGGCTGTTAGAATTCAGTGTGATAATTCATGGAAAGCACCTTGCATGTTTGGTATAGGGAGGTAGAAGAGGGTAAACAGGGTCAAATATATAGTGATGGAAGGAGAACTGACTCTGGGTGGTGAACATACAATGTGATATATAGATGATGTATTACAGAATTGTGCATTTGAAACCTGTAATTTTACTAACCACTGTCACCCTAATAAATTTTAATTAAAAAAAAAGAAGTTACTTCCAAATTTCAAGTGTCTTAAATGTAGAGAGATCAGTTAATTTTGCCGTGCCATTACACAGACTGTTGAATAAAGTGAGGGGTCATTCCCAGCACTTGAGTCTGAACTCTTTGAAAGCAGAAAATTTTATGTTGTTAATATCTATATTCCTAGCACCTCTCACAGGACTGACACATTTAGTAGTTGTCAAATGAATTAATAAGTTTAACTTATAAGTTCAACTACCTACAATGTTCATTTATGTTTTTCTTTATGAGTCATGAATTGAATATTTTGGTTAAATACATATTATCTTATCATTAGGAAGGGTATATCTATTTGAATGGAATAATTGAATCTATTGTTTTGGAGAAGGGTTGAGGGATCATAGAGCCTTGAATAAAGCGATATTGAGCTGAGAGCACCTATTCAGCTACTGTTGAAACAAAACAGAGTGAATTAGAGTACATTTGGGAGAACATCATATGGTAGATAGTACATATTGGGTATAAATTGATTGCAGTATGGAATAGTAGTTTTTTGTGTGAAAACATGCATAGTAACAATACAATGATTTTATTCTTACGAGTATAAACATCAGACTCCCTTTTAAGGGTTTCATTCGTGTTGAGGCTGTAATCTATCTAGTACTTTTAAAATCTCTCTTTCTATTTGCAATTTCTTTATATCAGTGCCTTTATATTATGTAGAGAGATAAGTAAGAGATTTTTCTGTTTCCACTGAGTGTCCAAAGTGAGAGATGTATGGTTGATATTGCTCAAAAGAATAGGTGGATCAAAGTAAATGAACTTAGATGAGAGTAAGTCATAAGTATTGAGCAAATATGAAATGATATCAGGAGTTCAAAAAAATAGGTCTACCATGCTGAACAACAAAATAGAAAGTTATGATAAGGTCAAAGATTAATTCATTACTCAACATTTATCAAGACCAGACTGTGGTCAAGGCACTTGACTGAGTCCTGATGGAATATAGAGATGATCAAGTGTAGGCTCCTGTACCCAAAGAACTCACAAGCCAGTAGAAAAGAAAACATTTTATAAATTGTGAAGTATTTAATTATAAAACATGCTGGCTGATCCTTACAGTGCCCTTGCAACTTGAATAAGGCAGGTGTTATTAAGCACATAATGCAGAAAGGTAAAAAAGTGAACAGGTTCAGAGAGGATTTTCCTGAATCATGTAACTTAGTTTTAAGTCCCCAAACTAGGACCTTAACTTTTAATTCAATGCTTATTTAACTGCACTTTGCTAATTTCTTAGGGTCGTAGGTATTTTGGTTGAAAAAAAGTAGTGCAGATGACAATTGAATGTATAAAAATTCCTCCATCACAGGATTTTTAAGTAAGATAATGGTGATATGAGGGCAAGATAGGCAGCTTTTTCTGTATCTTTTAGCACTTCTGTTCACAATTCAGGATGAAAATGGCATTAGATTTTGTAAATCACTGTGATTGGATGGTGTACTCTTACTATTCTTTTGAACAACTCTTATAAGTGTAGAGGGATCCTTGAGAAATAATAGAGTAAGTTTCTGTGAGACAACCAGCTTCCGCAGAAGAGAAGGTTTGAATTGTCTTCCACGTGCTGCTCTCCAAAAACAGTCGGCATCCCAGACAACAGAACCTGAGAGTACCAATACTTAAGAAGCCACGAGACACAGGATGTGCCTGCCAATGCAGACTCATGACAGGATGGAGCTGGGATTCTGAGCAAAAAAAAAAAATAGCAAGAGAGAGATAATCCATCAGGGAAAATAATTCTGGGACCTAACGGAAAAAGTTTCTTATGGCTCAAAAAGGACCACAGAGGAAGAGTAAAGGGATATTTTGCAAAGCCCTCTTGTCTCCAAGTATATTTGTAGTAGGCTGCAAATAAGACCATGTTCTCTATGGGATGAATTAATGGAGACTGCTCAGCTTTTCATTTGTAGCAAGCATGATGTCAGGGTTAGTTTACCAAGAGTTACCGGTACTTAAATTTACGTAAACATTGGAGTTTTAGGTATTTTTTAAGGTTTCTCTATTTAAAATATTGATACAATAAATTAGAAATTGTAGAAGATATCATTTGAGCTCTCTGCCCAGCTCATGTTGATCCCTTTTTCTAAGAAAGCCTCTCTGCAACCATGGAGTTGGCTTTCTACAGCCATGTTTTAGGTAACAAAGTATACTAGCAGTCACTGCATTTTTCTTTCTAACATTAAGCACATACAGTTTTTAAAAGACTAATTTTACTTAACAATCTCTTTGTTAAAGCAGTACAATGCTTAATTTTATTATATCTCACCCCTAGAGTACACATCTTTTTAAGAATTTGTGTGATGAAATGGGAAATATACATAAATCATTTCTGTTGCGTACCAAAAAATGGCATTGAGGCAAAGCCCCTAACTGACCTTGTAATTTAGAAAGATATATTCTCATAGGAAAACTGCAGCTACTAAATAAAGGAGCAATGACAAAATTAGAAAATCGCTATTTTACCATTACTGGTAAACTAATGGATCTAGGCATTGATCATTATCAGCTACAAACCCACAAAAAAGAAATACAACCAGGTATCATGTCCATCCTGAGGGAAGAACACACCACGACCTAGAAGACAGGCTTGTCAAAAATAAAATAAATAAACCTTAATCTGATCAAGTTTCTAGACCAAACAACCAACATACAGGAACAACAGATGACAGGGGAATGTGTTAAATGATACCATGAAGATGCAATCAGCAAAACTTAGGCTATGGAATATTCAAGAATGATAATCTAATTTTTGCAACAAAAATTGCAAAAATAAGAAAACAAAGAAATAAAAGTGAGGAATTAAAAAAGACAAGGAATTTTCACTAATTGCAATATATGGATCTTTTTGGATACTGATTTTGAAAATTCTTTATGACATATATAAGACAATTGGAATTGGATTATTTACTGGGTAGTTGATAATGTTAAGGAATTAATTTATTATTAAATGAGATCAGTATTGTGGCTAGATTTTTAAAGACATTGTTATCTTTTTAGACACATACTAAACTTTTTATGGATTGAATAAGAGAAATAAATAAACTGAACCAAAATTAGCATCAGGCTTAATGGTAAAATCTCTACTAAATCTCAGGAAAAAGATGAAAATCCTCAATATTGCCATTGTCATTTAATACTGTTTTGAAGTCCTAGATAACTCACTTAGGTAAGAGAACTAAATAAGGAGTATAATAATTACAACAGAGAAAGCAACATTATCATAAACTAGAAAAAATATTTATAGAGCTAGGTTTTTCACTATTAGAAACAATTTAAAAAATCAATAAGGATACTGCTTATAATGCTAAGGTAAAAACTTTAACTTTCCTTCATACAAACAACAGAAAGTTCTGATATATAATGATGGGCAACATCTCACTTAAAATGGCAACAAAAATACAAAATACATAGGCACGTATATAACAAGAAATATTAAAGACTATATGAAGACATTTTTGAAACTTTTATGAGACACCTGAAGAAGAAGAAATTGGTATTACAAGGATATCCACCATCTAAATTAACCTTTATATTCCATTCAATCCCAAACAAAAGCCAATATGATTTGAGGTGGAGAATACGTTAGAAAAAATATGCTAAATTTCTTTTCATAAATCAGCAGGTAAGTATAACTAGGGAAAATGTTAATTTTTAAGTCCTCCTTTACCACTATCTCACTTTTTGAAAAGGAAGGAAAGCAGAAGACATGCCTGTATGTCCATCCAACTGGCCCCACTGGCCCCAGTTGAGCACGATAGGACAACGTCAGCAGCTGGAAGCCCTCACACAACATCTCACTTAAAATGTCATGTGTGCTACTTGGTTTAAATTGTCACCCCTCCAGCAACCACAAACAATGCAGACACAGCAGATGTGTTTTCTATTTAGAATTAAACAGTTTATCTCAACCACTGTCATTGTTATAGGGAAAAAATAAATAAATATCCATCTTAATGTAAACTTCAAAAGGTACTTTCTGGCAACAGGAGATATTTTCAAATCCAAAGTCCTCTGAGAAAACTAAGATTTGACCACAGATTTTTTTTTCAAATTGGGATGCTGGCAGCTCCAAAAGTAGTAAAATGCAGCCTGGTCAAAAGATTTTTGGCTAGATATTACATACAATAACTCATGTCATTGATGCTTAATGGTCCAAAACATTAAGTAAACATCATAAATGTCTTTTGTTATTAAATGTTCCATTCAAACATTTTGTTTAACTCTTGTGTAATGGATAGAAAATAAGAAAGCTGTAATAGATATTAGCCCTTATGACAAACTTTGATTCACCTTTCAGAGATATTTTAAAAATTATTTGCCATCCTCAAAGGTACAGAAAGAAAGTGACATTTCTGTTTTTTTGGTATATGCATTCTCTCTCTGGAAGTTAGGCTTCTTGTAAGTTTGACTTTGTTAGGTCAAGTTCAAATTACCACCCATGTATTCAGAAGACTATAACTTTGTTCTCTCTAAAGTTGGGAAGTCAGCCTTCCTCTGTGATAACTGAAGTAGAAATATGGGTGTTTTCTTAATGTGAGGTTACAAAGACAGGGAAAATGCTACTTTTCAAAGATCATTTTGCAAGAACAACAATTGTTGTAGCAAAAGGAAAACCAAAATTGGTTTGTAAACTATCAAGGCAGTGATCATCTAGTGTAGTTTATCCCAGTCCACATATCTTGACATAAATGCATTTGTGTTTCCATAATCTGAAAATTCTGTTTAGTCATTAAAACGTGATTCATGTTATCCTAGGTCTAACCTTAGTGTTTCTTTTGCAGTGCTTTTTTTTAATCTGTAGCTAAAACATCGGTGAAAAGCTCTACAGTGACATTATACTTGTATTTTTCCATGGAGTGCCTTTTCTTCCAATTTAAGTAAAGTGTTGCTCAGCTACCTTACTTGGATTATATAGTCTCATAAACCCAGTGTTAAAAGAGTTATCAGGTGATTTATAGTTCTATTAGGGAGAAGGACATCCAAACAACACAAACCAAATGGCCATCCATTTATATTTTATAATTTTCATGTAAAGAAAACCTAAAATCACATGTGGTATGCTGCACCCCATCTTAGTTGATTCTAACTGTATATCTTGAATCATATGCAGGAAACCCTATACATTTTGGGGGAGAAGAGTACCTGTATCGTTCTAAGTAATAATATTTTCTAAAAGAAACTCCTAGAAGTCTGTGTTTTCACAGTATATCTATGATTCATTTGTATTCATTCATTCACTCAATGTTTCATCCAAGAATTATTAATTAAGCATCTACTATGCTATAAATGATAAAATCCTGTTTTTTCTTTGATGAAATTGCTAGTTAGACTTCAGCTGGTCTGCCATATTTCTATTCCTGCCAGAACAAATATAATTTTCTCTGTATATAAAATCATTCAGAATCCTTTATGACAATTGCTCCCTGAATCTATTGTGGAATGACCAAGGCCATTGTGTTATACTTCGAACAACATTTATATAACATCTAGAGCCATAGATTTTATAAATGAATGATGTAAAAAATAGCAGAGCTGCACAATTTTATATTAAGGGCAGTAACAGGAAAGGTACAATAAAACAACAAATATGCTTATGTATTTTTCTGAGCTTGGGAAAAATGAATATTCTTAACAATTATTATAAGATATCTGTATTTTTACTGACCCCAAGATCCAATACCTAAACAAGTAATTATAGAGATGTTTTTGAAAAATACTCCATAAGCAAACATATGATGGGGATCTATACATTTTTATCTATGAAAAAGCCTTAAAATTTCCTGCTATTGAACTACTTACTACTTGAGAAAAGTGGTATTTCATGGCTTACCTATCTACATCTTGATATATCACTGCACCATAAACAAAAGTAAGGCTGGATGGACTTTTGGCATCAAAAGTCTGAAAACTATTTCAAAAACTGCTCATCATGATAAGTTTTTCTCTCTGATAAAATAATAATAAAATAATAATAATAAAAGCAAGCTTCCTGAAACTTTTAATCTACTATTATCACAACAGAAAGTTTTTTGGAACTTTAGAAAAGAAAATGTTTTAGTAATCAAAGTTGTCATTCAATACCTAAAAGAATCCCTTTTCCATTAAGGGATAAAAATGATGGATGGGGAAAACAAAAACAAAAAACAAAAAACAAAACAAAAGAAAAAACACTGTGAACTGTGAAAGAGGTCAGTAAATATTGAAACCGAAATTCCTCAATATTAAAAACTTACATATCATTCTAGTCTTTTTTTCCCACTGTATAAATAACATCACAGATTGAGAGAAATGTGTGCATTGGTTTTATTAGGGCAACAAAGAACATTTTTGTATTTTCTTTGGTTGAGGAAAATTTTAAAGTATTATTATCTTGAAAAATTCCTCTAATACTAACTGCTATAGGGCAATTATAGCATGAAGGACTCACCTAGAGACGTTCTCTTGGCAGTTACAGAGCCTGGGACCTATTAACATTGTATTAGAAATCCTCCAATCTATTTCCATTCAAAAAGCACAAGGTTATTTCCATTCTTAGGCTTGTTGATGATAATTGGTTGCTTCACTTAACTGAGGAGATGTGCTTGGAAACAAACTTTGAGAAGCTTTGTATATGTATGTGAAAATGTTCTTTAAAAAGAGGAAGGTAATAGTATCAAAGGGAATAAAAACTATGAGGAAGTAAGAGCTGGAAATCAGGCTGCCTGTGTTAAAGCTTCCAGCTGGAGCCAACGTGGTCAAGGTCTAGGGGAGGCTTGTTCTTTCTACTTCCATTTCCCTCTTTGCAGGCTTGTGTTTCCTTCACTTAATAAGGATGCTTAGCACTTAGAATATGTAAAATATGTGAAAACTCTTTCACTACACTCTACAAAGGAAAAAATAATAATTGCAGAAGTCCTAAGTGATGAGACTAATTAATAGCACAGACAAATTAAACATAATGAAATCAATAAGCAATGAAATAATGAGACTTGTATTAAACTAATGGTAAATGTATTATTGTTATTAAACTACTAATAAAACATATTATATTAGACACAATAGAAAAGAGCCAAGGTAGTGCCTTCATTTCAAATGGAAAGAGAAGTTAACTATTTTAAGAATAGTGGGTTCATAAGACAAGGATGCCCACTTTCACTGCTTTTATTCAACACAGTACTGGAAGTTCTAGCCACAGCAATCAGACAAGAAAAAGAAATAAAAGGCATCCAAATTGGAAAGGAGGATGTAAAATTGTCATTATATTTAGATAACATGATACTATATAGAGAACCCCAAAGAGTCCACCAAAAAACTATTAGAACTGATAAATAAATTTAGTAAGTTAGCAGGATACAAAATTAATATTCAGAAATCAGTTGCATTTGTATACATCAATAACAAACTATCAGAAGAAGAAATTAAGAAAACAATCCCATGTACAATTGCTTCAAAAACAATAAAATACTTAGGAATAATTTTAACCAAGGAAGTAAAAGACATGTAGTCAGAAAATTATAAGACTTTGAAGAGAGAAATTAAAGAAGATACAAATAAATGGAAACATATGCCATGCTCATGGATAGGAAGAATTAATATAGTTTAAATGTCCACATTACCTAAGGCAATATATGGATTCAATATAATCCCTATCGAGCTACCAATGACATTTTTCACAGACTAAAACAAATAATCCTAAAATTTATATGGAACTATAGACAACCCCAAATAGTCACGACAATCTTGAAAAATAAGAACAAAGTGGGAAGTATCACACTACGAGGCATCAAATCATACTACAATTCTATAGTAATCAAAACAGCATGGTACTGGCATAAAAACAGACACATAGGTTAATGGAACAGAATAGACAAACCAGAAATAAATCCATGCCTATATGGTCATTTAATCTATGACAATGGAAGCAAGAATTTACATTGGGAGTAAAGACAGTCTATTTAATAAATGGTACTAGGAAAACTGGACAGATACATACAAAAAAGTGAAACTTGACCACCTTTTTATGTCATACACAAGAATAAATTCAAAATGGATTAAAAACTTAAATGTAAGATCCCAAATCATAAAACTCCTTGAAGAAAATATCAGAAGTAAATTCACAGACATTACCCTTAGTAATATGTTTACTGATATATCCCCTCAGGCAAGGGAAGTAAAAGACAAAATAAACATGTGGGATTACATCAAATTAAATTTTTTTTCACAGCAAAGGAAACCATCAATAAAGCAAAAATACATCCTACTGAATGGGAGAAGATCCTTGCCAATGATATATCTGACAAGGGGTTAATATCCAAAACTTATTTAAAAAACTCATACAACTCAACACCAAAACAACAGCCCAATTAAATATGGCCAGAGGACATGAAGAGACATTTCTCTAAAGAGGACACACAGATGGCCAACAGACATCTGAAAAAATGCTCAACATCACTAATCATATGCAAATAAAAACCACAATGAGACACCACCTCACCCCGGTCAGAACGGCTATCATCAATAAATCAACAAACAAGTGCCTGTGAGGTTTTGGGGAAAAGGGAACCCTGGTGCACTGTTGGTGGGACTGCAGATTGGTGCAGCCACTATGGAAGTCAGTATGGAGGTACCTCAAAAACTTGAAAATAGAACTACCTTCTGATGTAGCAATTCCACTCTTGAATATCTATCCAAAGGAATCCAAAACACTAATTTGAAAAAAATATATGCACTCCTGTGTTTATTGCAGTGCTATTTACAATAGCCAAGACATCAAAACAACCAAAATGCCCATCGATAGATGATTGAATAAAGAAACTGTAGTACATTTATACAATGGAATATTACTCAGCCATAAAAGGAGTGAAATCTTACCATTTGCAACATGGATGGACCTAGAGAATATCATGCTAAGTTAGATAAGTCACACTGAGAAAGACAAATACCATGTGATCTCACTTATATGTGGAATCTAAAGAACAGAATAAGCAAGCTAACCAAACAGAAATAGATTCAGAGATACAGAGAAAAAAACTGATGGTTCATAGATGGGAGGGGGATGGGAATAGGGGAGAAGGTGAAGGGATTAGAAAGTGCAAATTACTAGTCACAATATAGTCACAGGGATATAAAAATGCAGTATGGGAAATATAATTAATAATGTTGTATAGATTATGTAGGGTGCCAGATGGGCACTGGACTTATCAGGGGGATCACTTCATAGACCATGTAGATGCCTGACCACTGTGCTATACACCTGAAGTTGAAGTAGAATAATATTGAATATCAGTATTCACAGGATGTAGAGTACAGCATAAGGAATATAGTCAATGGTATTGTAATAGTTATATATGATGTCAGAGGGGTAGTAGATTGGTGGGGTTATCACTTTGTGATGGGTGTAAATGTCTAACTGTTACGTATTACATTGCTTTGTACACCTGAAACCAAAAAGAACCCAAAGAAACAAAAACAAAAAAAGAATAGTTGGTTCATGAACTGTCTAGAACATATTTCTTTTAGCTTTCAGTGAACATTTTTTTTTGAGTATTCTCCATTGCTCAATTGGACCTGTGATTACAGGAGAATTTTAGTGTTTATATATCTTAAAGGATGGGAAGAACATGAGGCAATCGAGAATGCTGGACCCTCATCCTTGTGACCAATTTTTTTTTCAAGAAATCTTTCAATACTTTTAATGGCTAAGCTTCTATAGATAGTGGATTGGCCAGAGCTTTTTCAGTTGCAAGTGACTTAAATGTGAATAAATTTGAACTGATGTGACAGACTAGGAAGGGTACGGCTGGAGCTAAACACTCCTACCATTCATCTTAAGTCCCGAGTGCTGTCAGTTGGTCTCTCTCTCTCTATCACCCTCTCTCTCAATCTCTCCTTCTCTCTCTGTCTTCTGTCTCTTTCTCATTCCAGTCACTATCCTAGATATTTGGCATAGAGCAGTGAACAAACAAAGCAGAGAGAATTTTCTACCATTATGAGCTTGCATTGTTTCATACAACTTTAAATGTGAGTTGGATATAATTACTCAGGGATGAGGAAATGGTATCCCTGACAGAAAAGGAAGCATGACCAGATACATAGAATCAAGGAAGTGCATGTGATGGAACATTCCAGTAATAGCCAAGGATGGCTGAAGCACAGATTATGCACAGACATGAAGGAGGAGATGAAGTCAAATGTCAAAAGGCCTTGAGTGTCACAATGAGTCAATAGCTAAGACATTTTTTTGAAGATGAGTCAACAGAATTTGGAAACAGATAATAGGTAAAGAAGAGAGAGCAGTCAAAGGGGAGTGTAGTTTCTAACTTTAGAAGCCATGAAAGAGAATTCCTATCCTCTCCACTCACCTTCAGACACAGCCACAACAAACTACAATGTGTGGGTGTATTAGGGTCCTCCAACAAAACTTGTATCTATACAGAAAGAGGTTTATTATAAGGAATTGGCTCATGGGATTGTGAAGGCTAAGAAGTCCCAAGACCTGTAGTCAGCAAGCTGGAGACCTAGGAGAGCCAATGGCATAAATTCCAATCCAAAGGTGTGCAGGTTCAAGACCCAAAAAGATCTTAGTTTTCAGTTTGAGTCTGAAGGCAGGAAAAGACTGATGTCCCTGCTAAGTTGTTAGGCAGCAGGAGTTTCTTCATACTTGCAGGAAGGTCAGCTTTTTTGCTCTATGTAAACCTTAAACTGATTGGATCATGTCCACTCCTTTAGGGAAAGGAATCTGGCTTACTCAGTCTACTGATTTCAATGTTAACCTCATCTAAAACCTCACAGATACACCTAGAATAATGTTTGACCAAATATCTGGACACCCCATGGCCCATTCAAGTTGAGACAGAAAATTAACTATCACAGTTAGGGTTGGACATATTTTTGAAACTTTATTCATGGGAAGTCCTCTGAAATACTTTCTCCACCCTCCTGACCTGCTTCATCCCACTCCTATTAGCCAGCACCATCATTCTTGAGACGATTTCCTCTCCCTTTAAGAATGTTTCTAAATATCATCACTGGACTCTTCCCTAAAGCCCCATACCCTACACTAAGCAGTGTTGTGCATGCACCAGTTCATAGAACTCCTTGCACAGGCCACCAGAACAGGATATATCATATTACTCTAATTATTCGCTCAAACTTCTGTCATCTTTTATTGATGCCCCCAATGACAGAGACCATGCGTTTCTGTTTTTTACTATTATTTTTTTTGTGTTAAAAATATATGTAAATATAAAAATTTGCCATTTTAGCTATATGATGTAGCAATTCTATTTCTTGTTATGTACCCTGAATAATTGAAAACAGGATGCAGATACTTGCACACAATATTCACAGCAGTATTACAGTAGCCTAAAAGTGAAAACAATCCAACTGCCCATCAAAAGATGAAAGGATAAACAAAATGTGGTATATTGATACAATGGAATATTATCCATCCGTAAAAATGACTGAAGTCCTGGTACAGGCTACAACATGGCTAAACCTTGAAATCGTTATGCTAACTGAAATAAGTTGATCATGTTTTATTCATCTTTTATACATACACCACTTAACATGGCACCTACCACATGCCTAACGTAGTATATAGGTACAGGTTTGGAGCCTGAGTTACTGAGTTAAAATTTTGGAACTTTTATTTCCTAGTTGTTTGAACTGGGCAAGTTATTTAACATAATATGCCTCATTTTCCCTATTTGAAAACTGGGAGCTGTAATTGTACCTATCTTGTAGAGTTATTATGAGGATTAAGTGAGTTCATTTGTATGGAGCTTAGAACAATATCTGAAATGCAATGATGCTAACAAGTGTTGATTATTATCATCATTACTGTTATCATTTAATGAATTTATGGGTGAGGTGCAGGTTAGGAAAAAATTATTACACATTTGAGAGATATAGTTTTTAGAAAAGAATGTTAATGCTAAGAAGATTGATATCATTTAAAAAGGTATTTTGCATGCCATATCACAGAGAGCGCATGAAAATGGGCACTGATGCCGTATTGCCCAAATACGAACCATGGCTTCTCCATGCACTAGCTGGGTGGCCTTGGGTAAACTGCTAACTGCCTGAGCCTCAGTTTTCTTTTCTAAAATGGTGTTAGTAAGAGTTGTGATGGGAACTAAATGAAATAATTCCTGTAAATTGCTTAGCCTAGCACCTGGCACAAATTAAGCACTCAATAAAGGATATTTCTATTAATGGTGTTAAGGTAGATAGTCTTTATTGAGTTCTTGACACTTTTTAATCAAAACCATTAGCCTGTGATTTTTTAATGTTCTATCCAATTGACATCACTCACGACTTCCAGTCAAAGACAGCATACTTTATATTGGAATTGGGTTTTCACCAATTTTCCAGAATGCCTACATATGCAATAATAAACATGACATTCCTCTAAAATTGACCTCAGTCATTCATTACAGCCTAGAAATCAAGGAGAAAAATTCTTCAGCTTTGTGTAATGTCAAGCTCAGTGCATGTCCTCATTTTAAAAATAAGACAATTATGCAGATGAAGAGACCAGATGGATTGGATCGGTGAGTGTTTATCATTTTTTAATATTTTGAAAGCAGATGTGCTGCATACACATTGCTGGTTGCCTTCTAAGGAAGCTTCATTGGTGGGTTACTAATCTTTACTAAGAAATTACAACATTTTCATCCATCTTAAATCAACTATTTTTAATATACAATTGGACAGCCACAGCTACAATCCTTTAGAAAATAGAAAACAGATGCTTAATAGAAGGAATACTATCAGCCAAGAAATTCCTGATGATCTTTTTATAGAATGTAAACTTACATATTTTATGGGTCTTTTAATGAACTGCTATAGAACAACTTCAGCAGTCAAAACATTTCATGCAAATAGACGTGACCAATTTGTCACTTGTTACCATATTCCCAGAAAATCCTTCAGTTGCACTCCAGGAAAAAATGGGCATATTAGTGGCTTTTACTATGTTATTAACAACATCTGTTATTTACCCTAGATCTGATTAGATACATTGGAGAAAGAGGAGCAAGGATACTCAAACTGAGATTCCTTTATTTCTTTAGGTGTTTCTGCTAGACCTGGCAAAGATCTCTTGCTAGGTATGAATATTTCTGTGCTCGCTGGGGAATGGCAAAGTGGAGTAAGGCCAGAGATTGAGTTCTGTTTCAGGGACTCCTTTGGCAGAGAAATGTTCAGTAGAAACTTGGACCCTGGTGAGTAGGACTGTGGGTTAGAAGTGTGGAAAGGAGCCCTATTGTTTGTTCATTGGGGTAACAATTTAACCAACCTTCTATTTGCTCAGTCCAACTGTGAAATTGACGAAAAGAAGTAGCAAGCAATAGCCACCTAGTTCCATTTCTGAATTTGCCTCTGTTGGATGTCCCTTGTACCTTCACAAGTTGGGACAAGTTGTGAGAGAGTAGGAATTTACCCCTCCCACATCTCTACCCCATCACCTACGCTAATCTCATATACCTTTTGAATCCTTTGTGATTTTTAATGCTGGTTTAGACTATGAGGGAGTAGGGTGAAGAAAAACAAAACAACACACAAAACACAAAAAAAGTAGGAGATAGAAAATTTAAGGAGCAGTGTTAAGCACTCTGCACTTGGCATCATCCTTAAAGAGGGTAGGTGTTTTTTAAAACAAAACAAAAGAAAATGTAGCATTTTTACCCACTCCATTTTATGATGGTCTATAGGAAAACACACAGGCTGATTGTCCAATGTTGCCAAAGTTATCAACATTTGGAATAGAAAGGTATGGAGAGGGTCGGCCGAGTGGCGCGTTGGTTAAGAGCTGGATTGGGACGCCAGCTCTGAGCAGCAGGGCCCTGGTTCAGATCCCATATGAGGGCCAGTGACACTGCACCCTCTACAGCTGAGATGGTGAACAACAACTTGACCTGGAGCTGGGCTAGCGTGAGTCGCCGGCGATAGCATAGGCTAAAAAAAAAAAAAATTATGGAGATAAATTTGACTCTTCTAGAACTATATAGAAGTTATTTTCTTTGTTTAAAAAGAAAAAAATTGCTCTTGTGGTCTTTTGGGAGGTAAAAAAAAATAAATGGAAGTATCATCACACCAAAAATGTGCTGCCTGTAGAGAAGTTTAGATAAATATACCTTGTGACCATTATAAGAAGTGAGTGGAAACCTCAATATTGAGAACATTCAGCATAAAATACAACATTTATAGTATAATGACAGTGTTATTATGAAAAACCCTTCAGGTGCCCCATAAGCCTGAGCAGGCAGCAGGAAAAGGTTAAGTATTGCCTGCATGGCCTTCCTGCACAATTCAAGTGCATGAATATCAACTAGTTCATTCATTCAACAGATATTTTTGAGTGTCCTATATGTGAAAATCTTAGCACTATAAAATGTTTGAGATGCACAGATGTATAAGTAAATGTTCTTAAGCAATTTGTAATTTCCTAGAGGTGATGAAAACGAATTTAAAGATGGCATGTTTACCATCAGTATCTGATATTTACCATCAGTCTCTTTTTAGCATTCAACTAAATGGCTACACACAACTTGCGGAAAGGTGTTACATATACTTTATAGATTTTAGTTAATGCAGTGTAAGCAGAGTACTGTTGGAGATTTGGGGAAGGCTTTCTAATGGGAGCTGACTCAGCCGAATGGTGGGATCTTTGCTCCTTCTCTTCTCTTTTCTTCCTGTTTCCTGGAACACATATAGCTTGAGCTTTCGCAGCTATTTTGAACAATGAGGTGACCTTAAGGGTGAAAATAAGACTAGAAAAATCAAAACATAGGACAAGACTGGGTCCTTTTGAGCAAGGAGTCTACATACCAGACCTAAACTGCGTTTCCCACTGCTTTTACATTACAAAACGATTAAGCTCTGTCTTACTCAGGTCAAGCCTAATATTAACTGATACACTAAATTACTATAATTAACGTTGGGAAGTGATAAGTAATATTATATAGGTACAAATAAAATGGCATGAGACTAGAGGAAGGGAAATGGTGATGATCAGAGAAGATTTGCTGAGGAAGTGGTATAGTAGCTAGTAGGGCTGCTATAACAAAATAGCACAGACTGGGGGGCATAAACAACAGAAATTTAGTTTCTTTTTTTTGGATTTTTTTTTTATTGAGGAATTGGAACAGCGCTGGGGAATTGGGGGAAGGGGAACAGACAAGTTTCTGTCCTTTTGTTCTTCAGTCTAGTTGTGGAGGACGTTGCTTCACTGGCCCAAGTTGGCACCATCATTTGCGCTCTTTCCGAGCAAGGCAGATCAGTCACCAGCTTCTGGGCAGATCAGTCACCAGCTTCTGGACAGCCGCTCACTGCGGCTGCCGGCTGCTGGCTACACACAGTAGCCCATGGCAACCCACTGCCACAGGGGCTGCAGCCTACGCCTTCGCCGGCGACTCTCGGCAGCCCAGCTCCAGGTCGAGCTGTTGTTCAGTATCTTAGCTGTGGAGGGCAGTGTCACTGGCCCTCATATGTGGGATCCGAACCCAGGCACTCTGACATCCCAAGCCAGTTCTTAACCAACACGCCACTCGGCTGGCCCCAGAAATTTAGTTTCTTTCAGTTCTGGAGGGTAGAAGTCCAAGTTCAAGGTGCTGTTGGAGTTGGTTTCTTTTGGGAGCTTTCTTCCTGACTTGTAGAGGGTTGTCGCCTTGCTGTGTCCTCACAAGGCCTTTCCTCTGTGTGGGGTGAGGGAGAGAGGTCTCTCATGTCTCTCCCTCTTCTTTTAAGGCCACTAGTCCAGAAGGATTAGCGCCCCACCCTCATGACCTCATTTAATCTTAATTAACTCCCTAAAGGCCTTATTTGCAAATATAGTCACATTATAAGTTAGGGCTTCAACATAACGATTTTGAGGGGACACAGTTCAGTCATACAAGTGGTATGTAAACTAAGCTTGTGAAGTTGGGGAGAAATTAAATATACAAAAACTGCCAGTGTTGGAAACAAGAGAACCAAATAATTAGAGATCAGGATAGCCAGGGTGTACATATAAAATCAGAGTGGTTCCAGCTGATTAGACTCTAAGGGACTTAAAGGGAATTGAACTATTATATAAGAACCATCAAATGGAAGACAGAATTGGAAAGCTAGTTGGGAGATTGAATGCCCAGCTCAAGTTTGGACTTCATTGTTCTGATAATGAGGAGTCATTGAAGGTTTATGAGCTGAGTAATGACATGATCAGAGCTGAACTACAGGAAGATAATTTGTGGGTAAAGTGTATGAGAGATTGGAGTGAGTGGAAACTGGCAGCAGAGAGAACAGTAAAAAAGACAATTGCAATAGTTCAGGGAAAAGATAATGACCTGAAAGTTATATCCAATGGAGTAGAATCACTGTTTTGATTTTAAAGTAAAATTCTTAATACTTTTCTTATCTCCATTTTTCCATTTGATTTTTGGCGTTCACATCCTGCAGCTTTTGTTTTTCCATTTTGTGTTCTGAAGACTTAATCTCACTATTGAGAAAATCTTACAGGCAAGTACATGGAATTCACACCCAGTGATTCAGGCATTTTGGAAATTTCAAAGGGAGGAAAAAAAAAATCTCTGGTCAGGGATCCAGAATACCAACTATGCAATTAGATTTGCCTACAGCTTTCATTTTCATAAAACTTAAATATTTCACAATTAAAAATGTAACTGTCTACAGAAAATGCTCACTCAGGCATTTGAATTTTATTGGGACATCTTGTATTTAGCTACATAAATTGACCACTAAATAAATACTCTTCCTAGTATCCATACCATTCAAAATAAACATCAATGTTTATTATGTAAATAGGAATTAAAAACAAAACAAAAATTATCGGCAAGACCTCTTATGTAGCAGAAACAGCATATTTCTCTTGTGTTTTAGTTACCAAATTGTTTAGTTTTCCTCTCTCTCTTTTTTTTTTAAACAACCTCATTTCTTCTCATGCTGAAATTCAGCCCATAGTTCTTTTCAGGATAACCAGAACTTCAGTCCATTTGGCATCGGCTCAGCTGATGCTTAGCTGAAATAATTTATTGTTTCCAAATAGCCCCTCCAGTTTTGTTGTTATTTTCTTTCCCAGACTAGAGGTTCAGTGGTTTACAGCACATCCTTGTAATTTATCCCTAATGCCAGAATCATAGTTTACTCCCCTAGTTTGCAGACCAGGAAAATACATCGTTAATCAATAGCTACTGACTTACCATCACGAGCAAGGCAGTTGGCTAGGCACAGTTGGCAATACAAATGGAACCCCTATTCACTGACACATAAACCTTAGTTTCAGATGTTTTAAAATATTTTTATTCCTAGATTCTCACCAACAAGAAAGTTCAAGGAGCTCTGACCCATTGGAAATTGCTCTGGAATAGTGTGGGCCTCCATAGCAGGAGGCTCATGTATATCTTTTACTGGTACCTCTCCATCACCATGTACACCTTCCTGTTTTACAGGCATCTGCATTCTCCTGTTCCACAGCCTGGTTGCTAAGTGATGCCTGTCACCTGTACAGTAATCTGACGTCTTCTTTCCCCTGCCCCTAGGTGTTGTTGATCTCCATCCATTCCTGGGACAGTGTGCTGATCTGTACTGTAACAGGCCCTCTTCATTAAACCTGCACTGCACAGATTACAAAACACAGCTTGCTTGGGGATCTCCAGGTCTCATGGATGTTCTAATTTCCATGAAAGATTTCTTTGTGTGTATATATATATTTTTTTTAATTTTTTATTTTTTATTATGGTACTGGATCATAGAAACTAGACAGAAGGACCATCTAAGGGACTAACATGAAAGATACTCCAGCCTCCACTTTCTTATTCAACTCTTCCTTCTTTCCTTAAAATGAGTTCTCCCCCAGTTTTCTTCATCTATCAGACCTCCAACTCCCCAGATATATCTGGTTCCTAGGGTGAGACAGCAGAGACAGAGAAGCTGGAATTGCAACAATCAAGGCTAGCAATTCTTATATAAGGCTCCACTTCCCTGCTGTTTTGCAGCATTGTGTATAGCAATTGGCTCTGCAGCCCATGAGACAGTGCAGCCCAGGTCAAGGGAATGGGAGAAATCCCCATTGGAAGGAACTAGAAACAAGCTGGTAAATGGAATGGCCACATTGCTTTAAAATAGTGAACTACACTAACCTATGTCTAGGAAGAATAGACGTTGGCAACATTCAAAAGATTACATATCTGAAAACTTCATTTTAACACTCAAAACCAGGGTAAATGACTCCAAAAACTGATTTTTTTTTCCATAGCTGCTCCTAAGGGTAGCTGGCTTCTCTTAACAAGACTCTAGCTTCCTTTCATCCCTTCTTCAGTCAAAGACTTCTGGACACAGGTCCTGATCTAGTAGTTCTTCAAATCCAGTTCCCAATACCCCTTGAAGCATACACAAAATCAGGCATGGACCACAGAGGTGTCTGTGTTTAAGTTCTGGGAGAGATATTATAACAATCTTATATCCCTAAGATAAATTCCACTGGGCCATTATGCATTATCCTTTCAGATATTCTGGATTCCATTTGCTAACATTTTACTTTTTATAATGTTCTTGTTAGGTTTTGATACCAGAATTATACTGACATCATAAACTGAGTTAGGAAGGGTTTCTTTCTACTCTATTTTCTGAAAGGGTTTTGTGTGACATTGGTATTATTTCTCAAATGCTTCATAGAACTCACCAAAGAATCTACCCAATTGTAGAGTTTTCTTTGTGGAAAGGTTTGCACATGAGTAGAAAAGGGTGAGTATTCAAGAAATGGTACTGACACAATTGTTGCAGAAGGAAAAATAATAAACCTGGATCTGTCTCTCTCTCTTTCTTTTTCTCTCCACACACACAGACACATATATTCACAAATACAAAATTGAAGGTGTATTAAAGATCTAATATAAAAAGAAAAAAAATGAAAATTTAAAAGAATACATGAGAATGTGCTTATGATTTTAGGGTGTAAAAGTTTTTCTGAACAAAACACAGTAAGCACAAATTATAACCAAAAGATTAAATTAAGTGTATCAAAATTTAAAATTTCTGTGTTATATAAGACCCTATAATTAGAGGAAAAATATAAACCACAAAAAAGGGGAAATATTTTTAATGCATATGTGCAAAAAGGATTTGTATACAGAACACATAAATTATTCTTAGAAATCAACCCATAAAGGACAAACAATCCAATACACAAATGAACATAATGAATGGGTCAGTTGAAAAAAGAGGGCTTATTAAATGGCAAATAAACAAGTGAAAGACACTGCTGGAAAACTGGGAAATGTAAAGGAAAATAAGAAAGATTATGCAATTGCATAGTCAACCGGTTGTGGAAAAAAAAACCCAACTTTGATACTTGATATTGGATAAAATAAAATGGAATAAATATTGCTAGGACAGTTACTTACAATAGCATCAGGAAGCTCTTAAGGAAGTGGGGCCTATCCACACCTTGTGCCTCAGTGCTCAGAGCTGCTATTAAGTTGCTAAGCTGTTGCTAAACTCAGCTCAAGCCTGAGCCATAAACTTCCTGCAACAACAGGCTACACAGATCTATATGGACTGTACTTCCTGCCTGGTAGTGTTTGCCTCCCTAATTTGCATATTGGAATTAACCAATCCCTGTTAACCTAGCTTTCAATCCTTCAATTGCATGAACGAATTACCTTTTATAGTTTTTGTCTTTATAAACCTACCTTTCTTTCTCTCTGGACTGCAGTCTGGGTTACTACCTGAATGTGTGTCTCTCAGATTGCAATCCTTTTGTTCAAATAAATACTTTTTGGTTTTTTTTTTATAGCCCGAACCTTTCTTTGGTTAACATACTTGTCATGGAATATGTAGATTATTAAAACTGTACCCTTCTGGTTGAAGTATGACTTATTTAAAGCATCTTGGTGAGATTTGGTAAAATACATACTCGTATACCTTAGGACTCAGAAATTCCACGTGTACCTGTAACCCTAAAAAAATCTCTGAGTCATGCATGTGAAGAAAATATACAAAATTGTTCAAAACAGCAATGTTTATGTTAAAGGAATACAGGAAGCACCTAATGTTGAACAACATGAGAACGAATAAAAATTGTGATATATCCACTTAATGGCTTACTATATAGCAGTGAAAATGAATGAGTGAACTTTACAATTATAATGTTGAGTAAAACTACTAAGTTGCAGAGTAATCCATACAGCATGATACTACTATAAAGCATAAAAACATACAAAAACTGTAGTATATATTGCTATATTGCTTAGGGAGTGTGTGTGTGTGTGTGTGTGTGTGTGTGTGTATGTGTGTGTGTGTGTGTGTGTGTCTGTGAGAGAGAGAGAGAGAGAGAGAGAGAGAGAAAGTTGAAAATGACAAACCTCAAATGAGGGTAGCAGCTATCTTTAAGAAAGGAAAATTTGATCAAGTAGACATATAGAGGGGGCTTCAATCAAAACACTAAATTTTCATTCTTATGGTTGGTGGTGGCCACACGTACTGTTATATTTGTTTGTATGTTTGAAATATTACACAATATATTTCAGGAGAAAAGGAAAATAATTTACATATTAACAAATTAAAAAGATAAATATACAATTATCTCAGATGCAGGAAAAGCTCTTGATATAACCAACCTTTACTCATTATCAAAACCCTTAGCAAAGGAGTGACAAACAACTTCCTTAATATAATAGAACACACACACAAAAAAACCACAGTAAACATCACACATCTTGGAAAAATTTTGAAGTGTTCACTTAAAATTCACATTTTAAGTAAAAGACGAAGTTGCCTACTTCTATTCCACATTACACGGTGGAACCAGCTGTTTCAACCAGCCAAGGACAAGACATAAAAACTATGATTGGAAAGAGGGGATCAAATTGCCTCCTGCGGTTCCTGGTTCTCTTTTTTCCTTCTCCAGGTGCGTGTCTCAGCCTGCTCACCTCTCCTTGTCAGCACTGCCCTGGAGTTCCGCTTCCCAGGAGCTCAGCTGCCAGTGGGACACAAACTCACATCTCCCCACTTCCTTTAGTAAATTGCAGTCTAAATTTGTTATTGCTGTTCTCACTGGGGAAAATAAGTAGCAAAACAAACAAAACATAGAAAGCAAAACTTTTATCATCCCTTGAACTGAAACCTTTATTCCCCTTTCTCAGACGATAAAGATAGGCCCAGCCCAACGTACCCTACACCTTGCACACATCTTGTTTCTAATTTCAGATGTTCTGTTTTTGCCAAAGAATTGTATCAAAACAGCTTTTCCTATGTGTCTAGGTTCAGGTGATGGTGCACGATTTCCTACTGCTTACAGTTCTCATGATGTAAGAGCTTGCTTTATCAGTTATTCCCTAAATCTGTTTCAATCACAATAAACCAACTATGTCTTCACATTTCTTTGGGGAAGTCAGTCTTTCTTACTCATAAAGAGAAGGAACAGAAGAAAGATTTTTCCAAGTTACAAGTCTTTCTAAACCAATCCTCTCAGTATAAACAAAGAAAAAAACCACATGATTCAAAAAACCATTCACTGTAGTAATAAAATCTTGTCCTTACAAAGCATTTTACAGGTTTCAAAGTACTTCTACATCTATTAGCTTGGCACTTCCATACTCACTTGAACCCAGAATATTAATAATATTAAGTAGAGGTGTAATAGAAAAATATGAGATATAAAGTGTGATTAAATTATCATAAGTAGCAAAAAAATGATATCATAGATAAAATCACTTCTGGAAATAATCAAAATTCAATTTTTGAAAATGTACACAGAATTCTTATGAAACATTGTTTGAGAAACATGAGATTTTTAGAATCATCATGTGAGAAAGCCATGGCAAGTTCTATAATGTCAATTATGGGGAAAAATGCTATTTTTCTCAGTTATTAATGCTTTCAAATGATTCTATAAAACCATTGTAACAAAAATAATGGGAAACACAATATAAAATATTGAAGTCATCTAATTCTTTTATTCAGACATTCCCTTCTAGATTTTATCCATACATATTTGGTTTATTTACATGCATAGCATATTATCAAGTCCTACCTTTTTATTTAGCAAATATTATGTCAGAAACATTTTCCTAATTGTTTTATTGATAATTCTCATTTTAATGGTTATATAGTTTTATAGAATATTGATAAACTAAAATTTAATCATTGCCTTTCCAATCGGGAATTTAAATTATGTTCAGAGAATATACATGTGCATACAGCTGTTTCCTTTTAACTTAAAATAATGCCAGATTGCAAATAACGAAGACATGGCCAGGTTGTCATTTTAAGCTAACCATTGTATTTCCAACCAGCCTGTATATCAGATATTGGAGAAACTCAGCAATTATTTTTTGACTCTGAATGAATAGAATCTTGTTTTTTGAACTGTATTGCAAAATTGTTTTTCAAAATAACTGCTGAAACATTTAGTAAAACAAGAAATATGTGAATATACTAGTTTTGTCATATCCTCATTAAAAGTTGATATTTCATTGATTTAAAAATATTTCATTACTTTTATTTTTTATATAATATGCTGTAAAGTGTATCTCTTTGGTAATGAAGTTGAATACATTTTCATGTTTGTTATTTAATAATATTTTCTCTTTTTCTAATTATTGGTTCAGATTTAGAAAATGAGGTTCAGGGAAATTGGATGATAAGGAAGAGATATGTACTAGAATAGAAATGATGCAACTATAAAATCTCTAACCTTCTGATACATTAAAATATGGTCTCTACCAAGAAACCGCAAATGCAGCTAATTTTTGAAACAGTCATTTTGATTAATTCATCTTATACACTGATGTAAGACTTCCCAGGTATAATATTTGTGCCTTGGCACCTGTAGAAATTATGAGTATACTATTGTCAAATCCCAGATTGTTATAGATTTAATTTAGCTGAATCGCCAATGATTTTGCTAATACTAGTAATAACTACTAATCATTGACTATTTGAATTCTATAAATTATTTTCTGAATTTTTAAATGTTTTAAAATTACTTAAAATGTTTTTAGGTTTGAGAGGATTTTATTTACAGGTTAAAATCCCTTCACTACTTGTGTATTTTAAGTCAATTGTATTTTGCATCTCCCCTTTATTGTTACTATATAAGTCACAGAATAATTTCTGAAGATTAAATTTAGCTTCTAAGAAAATAGTACTTTGGAGTCTGGGAAAGAAGACAACAGTGTTAGCTTATTTTTCAGAGAGGTTTTAAGGACACCATACCCCACTGTGGGGAGGTAGCAAGAGGCCTCCAGTTGGAAAAAAAAAGAAAAAAACTAATGCTTTGCTATCCCAGTCAGTTTTTTTTTTTATCATTGCTGAGATATCAAGGGAAAAATATACTTTCATGAGCTAATTGGAAGTTCGCTTTTAAGTGCCTAATTTCTGGTACTTTTGGACAAAGATTTCTTTATGTGAAGCATAATTAAATCAGGTGTGCTAGAGTTAGGGCGACATGGCCAGGTTTCGCTGGAGGCAGAGCTGAAATGACCACTGGATGGAAGGTGGCTTGAAACACTTTCCTCAGGGTGGATGCTGCCCCCCATCCCATGTGTGACGCACCCTGGAGGTGCAGCTAAGCTTTTGGTCACCACAGCCCTCATTCCTTCTTCCCAGTAAAACTGCTACAAATCAATGATGAAATAATATATGTAACTTTAATATTTGAGAGAATGGTCATAGTTTTTTGCAGGGCTTATAATGTGTACAAATCTACACATGCATACACACACATATATATATATATATATATATATATACATATATATAAGCACACACATGTCTATGTATTCTTGTTCATCTATAGCAACATACGTGCTTCCTGGAATTCTTTCCCCGACACTTACATAGTAGGTAGTTGCAGAAAAGACACCTATTCCCGGAAGGGATGCTGCCACATTACAAATCAAACTGCAGTTTTCTAAAGCTTTATACACTTAGACTTCAGGATTTGGTGATTTGTGCTGACTCCCTTTTAGATTTAGAATACTCAGCATTTATTCAGTTTGCACAAATTCCATGTAAAGTAAAATGTTAATACTGAAGGATAATACATCACACCAAAAGCTTCTCTACAAGGCATGCTACTTCTAACTTTATTTTGTGGACTCGTTCTTTGGTGAATTTGTCCAGTCCATTGCGATTTGGTACTCTGACTAGGGATTGGATTTTAAAGGGATTCAGAACAGTTAAAATGGAACGCCCTCTGGTGTTCCTTCGTAGTATTGCCAGTAAGAAGATGAGTGTTATTGAAGGGAAGGAGGAAAGCAAAGGGTTGATGGAGTTTTCTTTCTCCTTAAACTGAATACATTTCAACAATAATTGGGGTACTTCTAGGGAAGCACCTAGTGAGGCATTATTGTGAATCCACTGAAGGAACCTCTTTATTCTCATCTGGCTCTTTAGTTTAGTTTAGTTTAGTTTAGTTTAGTTTAGTTTAGTTTAGTTTATGGACTGCTGTTTTTCCTCAGCCTTTAGCCATTTTTTTTTGCTTCTGGAAGCTTTGACCCTGTATCCCTTGGCCTCCGAGAGCAGTAACAAATACTTATTCATCAGTGAATAAATACTTCTTAAGTTCCTACTAACTGTCAGGTACTGTGTTAATTGATAAAAGAAAGATGAAGGGGATAGTTTAAATTTTCTCGCTTTTGAATCTTTTCTGACTCTCTAGGTGTTGCTGATTATTTAGTGAAACCCATTTTTCACCAACTTGCAGGTGAACATAGATCAGCGTCCACCTGCTCTTTGGGAATTCCAGCCATCCTCAAATTCTTCTCCAGAATTTCTGGGACTCCTAAATTTGTCTCAAATGTGCTTGAGACTTCTCTTATGCTCATAGATTAGGATGGGTAATTGAATTGGCAGAAACTGAAATCTGGAAGGTTGAAGCATTCATTTATATGGGGATGAAAAATTGGAAAAAGAGGTTGGAAAAGTCTGGAACATTGGGCACTCTGGGTGGGAGAATGATTAAGTGTGTGTAGCAAAGAGCAAAGAAGCATGACAACCCTGGACGGCTGCAATAGGAATGAGAATATGCAAAATGTAGGGAGAAATATGAAAAAGGTATAGTAAGGCTAAAGGTAAACTCTGTGTGAATTATAATTCTATCTAAAGCTTGGTCTAGACAGAGAAGGTGATGACGCTGCCATATGGCAGTAACCCCCCTTCCCCTGCCCAAGGGCCAGGAGGCCAGGGGAGTTTGACCAGCAGCAGCCCCAGGCCTGGCCTTGATCTTAGGGAGTAGTTGGAACTGTGATTCTAGAGGTAATTACCAGAGGCAGTGCCCTACGGAGGTTTAGCTAGCATTAAAGGAAAGAGTCTAGGACGGAGTTATAAAGTCCAAATAGAGAAAAACAAAAGGGGACGGAGCTGTGAAACAAAGTAGCTCAGGAACTGAAAGAGTAACTGCCTGAGAAATGCCTGTGGAAGTATAGCAGGATTTGTGGGCCTGAATTCCACATCCCTCATGTTTTATGGTTTTGTTTGTTTGTTTTGTTTTGTCTTGTTTGGAATCCTCTGGCTTATGCCACAGTATAAATAACTGACATGTTGCAAACAAAAACCCTGTCCCCAGTGCAAGTTGGTTCAAAGCCAGAAGATCCCCCAAACTTTGGGTTGAATAAGGGAATAAAGTCTTTTGAAAATTGGTTTGCTTCCTTTTCCACCTACATGTTTTTCCCCTCTTTGTATCATAGAGGTTGATAAGCAGTACCTGTACAATCCCAGAAACCTGAAATTATTATTTTACAAATTCAAGATGAAGTGGGCTGTAATGCATTCTCATTATGTTCTCTGAAACCATAGCTTTTTTTCATATTTCTACTGTAGCACTTAGCTGTTGTGGTGTTGTTAAATTGTTTTCCCATCAGCTGCTCCCGTTTGGGTTAGATCCCCTTACAAGCAAAGGTGACTCATTCATTTTTGTATTCTTAGCACCTAACACAAGGTGTTTTTGTTTAAAAGAAAAGGTGACATAAACATTTTGTTGAGGAAATGAATTAATGAATGACACAGGTACATTCCAATAAATAGTTAGACCAGGTCAACCATTTATATTTGGATAACCATATGTTGGGCTTTTAAGTTTCTGTTTGATATGGGCTGTCAGGAGTTTAAACAAACAAAAAAAGAAATAAAAAACAAATAAGCATAATAAAATGTTTCATATTGTTTATTTTAGTATGTAAAATGGAATTCAAAAGAAGCACCCTGGCATCTCATAAAATTTAAATCATGCTATGAATTCATTTTTTCCTTAAATCTCAAGTGTGACACATTTTTCGAGGAGGGTCCGGGTTTGGTGGTCAGCATTGGGAACGATGACTAATTTCTGATGGCTGGGTACCTAAGTTAGTAATGAGGTGAGTGAAACAGAGAATAGCAGATCCCACCTGGTGACTTTTTAGAAGACCAATTTTTCTCATCTTTATTTTTTAAAAATCATACATACCGTGAGGTTTGTTATCCTTGGGACATCTTTCTGATTGGGCACAAGCAACAATTGTAATCTAGTAAAACTAGAATTAAAAAGAAAGAACCTGTAGTTGTTTTCTTTTTCCTTTTTTCCTCCAGGAGAATTGATTAAGCATGTTTTAATTGCCTGTCTGAGTGATGGCCTCTGATTTTGGTAAACCTATTGACCCTGCTCCTTCTATGGCTATGATTGTTTGAAAAGAATCAATGCCAGGTTTTTAAACGGGTAATGCTATACTTCCAAAAATTATAAGCCATTTGCATATTGATGATCTATTATAAATTCTAGTTGCTTTCCTTCTTGAAAAATGTGTAATCCTGAGTTTCTGAGACTACTATTTTACCTGAGGAATAAAATAGATTCCCAATTAAGCTCTTCCACAGTGATGGTTTTTATCATTCATGATCTTTGGAGTGTACATGAGAAACCACCCAAGAGTGCTCCTTTTATTGCTATTTTGAAATGCTTGATTCTGTGCCTGGAAATTGACTCTACACAAACTATAGCAGTACCATATACGTTCTTGGTAACCTGGCTACTTGGTTATGGGACTTACACCTTGTTATTACTACAGGAATCACCAACAAATGAGAAAACATCCTGAGATAATGCTTTTAAGAAGTACAAAATTAAATGTTTTTCTCACGTTCTTTTTCTTAAAAAAAATATTTACTCTATTTTTAAAATTTACCTAATTCCATAGTTACCAAGATTTTAGCATAGTGACTCAATAAAACTTTTTTAAAAAAAATCAATGAAAAATTACAAACATTCACAAAAATTGAGTGAATAGTACAATGGAACCTCTATAAAAACATCACCTAGGTTCAACACTTATTAATAGTTTGCTATGTTTTGCTTGCTTATCCTTTTTCTTTGTTTCCTTTGCTGAAATATTTTAAAGTGAATCCACATCATGTTATTGTGTATATCTCAAAAAAAGAATCTTTTTTATTTTTTAAATGTAACCACAATGCCATTATCACTTTTAACAACCTTAAAAATGTTTTTGGGTCCTATGATATTCATTCAATCCATTATCTATTTCCTAGACTGTATCAAAACATGTTTTTACTGTTGGTTTCTTGAGGATGCAACATTCAATGTCCAACAATGTAGTTGAATTCCCACATGATACCCCTTGATTAAGAACATAATGACAAATCACCTACATGGACTTGGTAACACTCTTAAATGGGATCCTATTTTACTATTCTCCACATCATCTACATATATTTTGAAAAGACAGTGCGTATGGACGAGAGCTTTTTCAGGCTACAGACAGTGCTTGATGATCATAGACATTTGTAACAATTTTGTAACCCCTCCTCAGACTGTGTGAGTCCTGGACCCTTTTTATAGTATTTCAGTACACATAAAATGTAATTTGATGGGAGAGACTTTTAGTTTTGTTTTAAAGACTAAATATATTTATAAGATTTATCACAGTTCCCTTAAGATACCAAATATTCCTTTTTTTCTCATAAAGTCTGAAGTTTTTAGCTACAAATTGCTTTGCCACAGGCAGTTTTAGCAGCTTACCCTTCCTAGTTGGATATTGTGTAAGTTAGTTCTTGCAGAGTTAACAAGCCATCCTAAAGCTTAATGGCATTAAACAACAACCATTTACTATCTCACAAATCTGCAGGTTGGTAATTTGTGCTGGTCTCAGCTGAGCTATCTCTCTGGTCTGAGCCAGGTTTGGCTGGTGTACCTGGAAACTCTCTCCATGTGAACTCTCATTCTCCACCAAGCTAGCTTGGGCTTGCTTATTCACCTGGCAGCTTTGTTCCAAGAGTATCAAACTAGCAGGCCCCAATGAATAAGTACTTTTCCTCTTTCTGCCTGTGTTATATTTGCAACTGACCCATTGGTCAAAGCAAATACAGGATTAGTCAAAACAAAAGGGCTGGAGAAAAACTTTTGATTGGAGGAACTTCAAAACTACTATGGATCTAGGGTAGAAAAGAAATTGTGGCCATTTTCAAAATTTACCACAGAGATGAATTTCCTGGGGATGCCTAGACTGCCTAATATATGCTACACATCATTTTAATATCCCCATTTCATAAGTGAGAAAATTATTCTCAAAAAAAAAGGAAAGAAAAGAAAAAGAAAAGTTTCTCAATGATAAATAATGGCACTAAAATTTGAGCCTATTTCTATCTGATCTCAATGGTCTTCCCATTAGACCATACTTCTTCCCAGGTGGGTTAACACCTGGGATAACACCCTGGAGGGATAACAGTGTGCTTCTGATTATAAAAATCCATAATAACAGTATAAAACATAAAAAATCTGCCTCTATTACTAAAGTGTGTATGACGTTTTGTTTCTTAGAAACGTCCCTCTTCCCTCTGTCCAAGGCTTTGGATCATTTGCAACAGTTTTCTTCTGTCTTAGACTAAATCTATGTATAATTAAGTAAAGATTTCAAATTTTACATATAGTGTGGTAGAATACATTCTACTTAAAACTAAAAATGCAATAATGACTTGGATTTGTCCCAAAGTCACATGAGATTCTATATTAGTTAACTTATTACCATACATAAAAAATTCCTGCAATAATCAGAGCAAAATTAAAACCCTAAAATTTTGTTTTCTATTTCTCAAAAAAGTAGCATGAGACTGTGTGAAAAAAAATGTATGAAAGAGGAAGAAATGAATAAATAAGAGGGTGAGAGGAAAAGTGAAAGGAAAAATGAAAGAGAACAAGAACTAGGGGAAGTAAGAGTTGCTTACACTTGCAAGTGGAAGGCACTAATGTCTTAGCACAATTAATTAAATTCTTAGAAAGTAATTATAGTTTTGTTGATTTAGAAGGATGGCATTCCCCCCACCCCACACCCCACAGACATAATAGGAATGCACTAACTGTGTTTTGATGCGATATTACATACTTCGGGTCATTTAAAAATAGTTTCTATTTTGAGATAATTATATATTCACATGCAACTGTTAGGAAAAATACAGAAATATGCCATTATCCTTTACTCAGTTTCCCCAATGATAACATCTTGTCAGGTCATTTTGAAAGGAAAGGAAAAAAAAAACCAGAATCATTTCATTTAAAAAAGTAATTGATGCCATGGAATGCAAGAATTTTCAACATAGTGAAAATCAATGTAATATACCATATTGATACTATGAAGTACAAAAACTACATCATCATCTCAATTGAAACCTTAAAGATTCCACCAAATAAGAAACCTGTTACAAACTAATAGAAAAATTCAGCAAAGTTGAATTTTCACCAAAGAAATAAAAGATTACACTGAAAGCTATACAAAATTGCTGAAATAAATTTTAAAAGACACAGATGAGTGGAAAGACATCTCATAGTCATGCATTGGAAGACAAATTTGTTAAGATGTCAATACTGCCCCAAAATGATCAGTGCAGTCCCTATCAAGATTTAATGCAGTCCCCATCAAAATCCCAATGGTATTTGTTGCAGAAATGGAAAAGTCCATCCTAAAATCCATATGAAATCTCAAGAGACCCAGAATACCCAAAAACAATTTTGAAAAAGAACAAAGTTGGAGGACTTAACACTTCTTAATTTCAAAACACATTACAAAGCTATTTCAAAATAGTGTGGTACTGGCATACAGACAAACAAAATAGGATAGGATAGGATGGGAGTAGAGTAGAGTAGAGTAGAGTAGAGTAGAGTAGAGTAGAGAATAGAAAAGAGAGACCATAAATAAACCCTTGTATATATGGTCAAATGACTTTTGACAAGAGTGCTGGGACCGTTCAATAGGAAAAGGACTGTCTTTTCAACAAACGGGACTGGGAAGGCTGAATATTCACATGCAAAAGAATGAAATGGGATCCTGCTCTTGCATTTTCTACAAAAACTAAATTGAAATGGATAAAAGACCTAAACATAAGGCCCAAAGTGATAAAACTCCTAGAGGAAAACATAGAGGAATAGCTTCATGACATTGGATCTGGCAATGAGTTCTTGAATATGACACCAAAAGCAAAGACAACAAAAGTAAACATGGACAAATGGAACTATATCAAACTTAAAAATGTTTTACATCAAAAGACACAAGCAAGAAAGTGGAAAGGCAACTATGGAATTAGAAAAAATATTTGCAAACCTTATGTCTGATAAGGATTAATATCCAGAATATATAAAGACCTACAACTCAAAAACAAAAATCATATGATCCAATTTAAAAATGGGCAAAGCACTCAAATCAACATTTTTACAAAGATGTACAAATGGCCAATGAGCATATAAAAAGATGCTCACCATCACATATTATTTGAGGAATGCAAAAGGAGATATCACTGCAGACCCACTAGCATGGCTACTATCAAATAAACAAACAAACAAAAAAACAAACGTTACTGGCAGTATAAAGTGTTAGTGAGGATGTGGCAAAATCAGAACCCTTGTGCGTTGTTAGTGGGAATGCAAAATGGTGCAGCCATTGTGAAAAACAGTATGGAGTTTCCTCAAAAAATCAAAAATAGAATTACCCCGTGATTCAGCCATCCTACTTCTAGGTATATTTCCAAAAAAATTCAAAGCAGAGCCTTGAAGAGATATTTGCACATTCATGTTCACTGCAGAATTATTCACAATAGCCAAGAGGTAGATGCAACCAATTTTTCCATCACCAGATGAATAAAGAAAATGCAGTATATACATACGATAGGCTATTATGCAGCTTTAAAAAAGGAAATCTTGTTGCATGCTACAACATGGATGAACCCCACGGATATTATGCTAAGTGAAAGAAGCCAGTCGCATAAGGACAAATACTGTAGGATTTTATTCATATGAAGTGTATCTGAAATAGTCAAAATCATAGAACTAGAAAGTAGAAAGGTAGATGCCAAGGTCTAAAGAAATGGGGCAGGTGGAATTTGTGTTTAATGGATACAGTTTCAGTTTTACTAAATGAAAAAGTTCTAGAGGTCTGTTGCACAACAATGTGAATATATTTAATATTATGAAACCATACCCTTAAGAATGATAAGATGATAAATTTAATGCTATGTGTTTTTTTTAAACACAATAAAAAAAAAGTGGTTGAAGTACAGTTCTCCTCTTCTCATTCGTTTCCAAGGTTCAAAAGCACAGCCTTGCTCAGTGAGTTATTTAACCAATGAAGTCTCCGGTTTTACTGAAAACATTGGTGATGACAAAAATGATAGCACTTAATACCACCAAAATTTCACACTTCTGGCCATCTGCTTTTCAGAGTAAGTGAATCCTGAAGACAAATTAACATGTGGCATATGAAAGAAAGGCCCAAAAATTGGGACTCTGCCCAGACCTTCAAAGACTAGCACTATCCATTCCCTTTGAAAGCAGTTTTCTTACATACGGGCAGGTCCTTCACATTCCAGGCCAAGCTATTTCTTTATGTAAACAATCTCCTGTAGTCCAATTCTTCCCATGCTCCTCTGTTATAATCATTCAGCCCCAAGCACAGCAACCTGCATGCCCGGTTGACTACATCCGATTACACTCCTTTCAGATTTGCCTTTCACACGCAGCTTATCCTTCCTATGTGAGGTACAGAGTAGGTTAGAAAAAAACAATAAAATGTAAGCCATAGAAGTTGAGTTCTTTTGTCAAGAAACCTTTAGACCAGCAATCAATGGTGTCCTTGACATTTAAAAATAGAACAAACAATAGCTGCCCCAGTAGTGGCAGCAGAACCTGGAACTTGCTAGAAATGCAAAGTATCCAGCCCCACCGAGGACCTGTTGGATCAGAAGCCCTGCAGGTGGAGCCCAGTGACCTGTGTTTTCACAACCCTCCAGGTGGTTCCGATACCAGCTGAAATTTGGGATCCACTGCTCTAGATCATTGGGCCTGTGTGACAAAGGCCAAATAAAATGTGTTTTAAAGGTAGATGTGGAGAGAGGGACAGCAGGTGGCAGTGTTTGACTATTTCTGTCTTTTCTGTAAGTCTGTACTCGCCACAGAACAGATCAAATTGCTGAACTTGAAAATTTAACACAGGTTACTGGTCTTTAGTATAAAATAAATGTCATTGCGATTTTTCTTTCCAAAAAAGAAGACAAAACTTTTTTCTCTCTGAAAATACAGAACCAAAATCTAATACATTTTTTCCTTTTGTGAACTTTTGGGAAATAAAACTTGGAAGTTTTTCTTTCTTTTTGTCTTTAATTGTATTACATCAAGGTAATAAAAATGCTTGTACTGGAACCTCTTAAATATATTCATATAGAGACAACAGAATTTTCATTCTTTGTTTCTAACCCCGGCTACCTTGTACTTTTTCCCCCCTCTATTCTATGCAGCCATGACTTTGACCTGTCCAATTCACACATGTGTCCCTGGTGTGAACACTGAGTTTAAGGAGAGTTTATTCTTTGAAAAAGGCTCACTGTGGTGCAAGCCAGAGCTTTAGTCAGAGCAAACAGGATGGAGTTGGAAAAGAACTACCACGGCCCTAAGAGAGTACATGCCATATGGATAATTCTGCAGCAAGAGTCAGGCTTTCCAAAGCAAATGATTTCTTTTCCCAGTACTGGATCCAACACCAGCTGCTTTCTGATCATCAGTGGCTACAGGGAGTCGGCCATGATCTGCCTGGAGCCTGCCCAAATCCTGCCCTCCTGACCCTTCCTAGATCAGAGACTTTGGCCCACCTCACTGTACTTGCTCAAAGGAGCTGCAGAGGCCATACTGAGATGTAGACATGTCCTAGTCCTCATCACCACACTCTTTAAACACAGAGGGCTTTTTTCTCTTAACATTATTGTACCCTGAAGGGCTTTGATAAACAGCGTTTTGAATGACATGTATAATAGCATGCAGTGCCCTCTCAAAGACGAATGACTACTGCCAGTGACAGCAAATAGAGTCTGGGTTACCGCGGCCTCTTATTGAAGCTTTGTTTTCTGCTGTTCTTTTATCTTTGACATCAATTTGTTCCTGTCAGCAATCGTAAGTGATGGAGGCAGATTCCATGCACGGAAGGCAATGTTTGGACTTCTCTACTGGTGGCATGTTAAATGTATTTTTTCCTGATGCCATGTTACATTTAATGTTGAGCTGCTGGGGGAGAGAAATACATCAGTGCCTCTTCAGATCATGATCCTATCTTGTCTTGAGATCACGTTTCATTATTCCCCAGGCCAAGAGTACATGGGGTCTGACCAACGGCCAAATGATGTGATTCTGGGACATAGATTGGGATTACTGGAGATAAAGTGGCCTGGCCATGAGGCATACTGTAAGCACACACGTGCTTATTCGATTGCATCCCATGTCTGCAGCGGCTGCCCTCCTGCCAAGACTGAATGCTACTAAGCACATACCTCCTCACAGCTCCCATGTGAGTCACAAGTTTGCTTTCACTCCAAAAGCAAAACATAACAGTGAGAGAGGCCCAGTTCTGCTTAAGATCTACAAGCTGTCAGTTCGTTCGGGGACAGAGGCTGCCTTCTAGCTGATGCAGCACCCCAATAATGCCAAGTGGCGCCTTCAGCCTGCTCACAGGTGCAAGCTATTTCTTCCTGAATGAATCACTGATTCTCCTCTAAGTTCTTTGTGCTACTCACTGTTGCTGACATCATAAACACATGGAGGCTGCAAAGCCTCACATTTTGTTCCCAACATCTCCAAGGAGCTTTAAGCCTAAGTTATCGCCCTCCTTATATGGTAATCACCGAGCTCTGAACCACTTACACAGCAGGGCCCTACCTTTGAAAGGAATGCAGAGTCAAAGGCAGTATCAATAGTCAAAGGCTATTTTATGTGCCTGATAAAAATATATTTAAGGCAAGTATACAGTCAACTATTTTTCACATGGAGTTATGTGTATGTGTACGGGACCACAAGGTGCAACTCATGAGCCTTAGAAGTACTTCAACAGTCATAACTGAAATCCACTTGGTCCTAAGTGAAAAATCAAGGAGCTGGAAATGGTCCTTTTGTAACTTTATCCTTCCATTGGCAACCTGTCTTACACAAAGCGTCTGGGAGGGTCTCATAGTGTCTTCAAGTACAGGGTGCAGGCCAACTCCATCAAAGCCATCTGGAGTGCTTATTAAATGTTTATTCCTAGCCCCCTTACAGATCTACCAAATCAGAATCACTGGAGTGCTGGACCCCAGGAATCTGCATTTTAAAGAGATTCTTGGGTAATCTTTTTGGACACTAAATTTTGAGAACTGTTTATCTAGAATTTTAAGAGACTTTCAGATTAGTAATAACAATGGAATCTCTTGAAGAGTTATCATGAGGTGCAATGAGTTCCAATGCCGTCAATTAAACCCTCATGCAGAATTACACAAATGTAGGTAGTTGTTCTTACTATGCATATATTGTGTACTAACATACACAGATTTCTCAAGGGTGATCATCAGGTCTTTTACTCCCTTTAACGTTTTCAGCAGTGCCAATGACAATGCTACTATAAACAAACAAGACACATAGCTTACAGTCTTGTAAACTAGGCATAAAACAAGGCACAGAGTAAAACAAGGCAGAAAAATATATTTGCATTTATTGTATTACATTTGAAGGCACGTCCCACTGGTATTCAGCTGGATTCCAGAATAAGTCTTCCCTGATTGCCTAACTTCACTGAAGCCCACAAGGACATGGCAAGGTTGATGAGAGGGCTTAACTGGCTACTGACACAGTTCTGTTAAGAGGACAGTACTTACAAACTGAGTTGCTACCTGGAGTGATCTCAAAGAGGTCCGGATGCTACAAAAAATCCTAACATGTACTAGTTGTTCAACAAATGCTTGTTGCATAAAAATGAGAATTGTTTCCATTGTTTCTTCTTTTTCACTGATGCATAACCTCTTCCACTTCTCTATCCAGTTATTTTATTTTTACTACTCTACATACATACCCTAATAAGAGCCTCATAAATATAGTAATACTGAATTTGGAAACATTAAGTGGTATTAGTTAAGAGAAATGATCGCAGTGAATTCTATCAGACATTACTGGCTACCCTTTAGACAACTCCAAGCATTAGATCTAAGCAGAAACTCTAAGGCAATTGAGTTTTAGAGAAAATCAAAATGTCCAAACCTCTAGGAAGACTGTCTGAGAGAGAGCCTTTACCATTTCTTCTTTCTACTCATGGACACTCCAATCTGTTCCTTGAAAATATATTTCCCATGTATCATTACATGCAGTTCTAATGTCTCCTTCTATGTAGACTGCAAGCTCAGCGAAGACAGAAACTAAAAATGTACTTAATACTCTTGAAAGGCACAGATAGGTTACAGAGTTTAAGCAGCTCACAGGCAGTTGATAAATACTAAATACCAGAATGAATGACAGCCAGGATCCTGGCCAAAATGTAGCCAGGAAAAAGTACTCATGCCAAGAGGGTGAGGGGGCTGCTGGATGGCGAGCAAGGGGGATGCCTTAGGAAGGAACTAGTGGTAAGTTCTAGCTAAAAAAATAAAAATAAAAATAAAAAATGAAAAAAATTCAGAGGCAAATGCTTACTTACTTATAAGGACTAGGCTGACATTGGACATGCTGTATTTGGAAAGAAAAAAAGAAAAGAAAATGAAAAGAAACAACAGCAACTCTACATGGAAGCAAATGGATTTGAGGCTATGGTATTTGCATGTGTTTAGTCAGCTTCTCAGCCTCTCTCCTGTGCCTGCTGCAAGGGAATGACCCCTTCCCATCCTTCCAATGGGAAACAGGTGTCTCCTGCCAATTAGGATTTAAAAATCAACAGGGGCTTCTTGAGAGAATGATGACAAGTCTAATTGCAAGAAGCAGCTGTAGAGCTCTTGGCTACACCGAGATAGGGCTTATTAATCCCCATTTTGCTGTGTGCCTGGCACCGAGCTGGGGGCAGCTCCCCTGTCACAGGGTTGAAGCTGTAAAATGTAGGCCGAGTATTTAATGACCTGAGCTCAGCAGGAGGGATTAGAACGCCCTGAACTGATACTGTGAGTTGGGCATGTAAAAGTCAAGCGGACGCAAAGGCCCTATCTGTGCATCAGTTCAAATGGTTGCCACCATGACAGCGCGTGACCAGCATGTTTGCACAATGCCCTGTGAGTTATTCAATCTGATCATTTTTACTGGCCTGTTGTCAGGACTCCGCCCCTTGTCCAGGCTGGAGGTTCTTAGAGGTGCAGCCTCTAAATGGTTAGTGGTGTTAGCTTTTGTAGACACACTTATTCTTATATTACATAAGCCTAGTTTGAAGAGACTACAAAAAGCATGGTCATATAGTACACTATAGGAATGGAATTGGCAAGGCAAAACAAACACACACATTTATGCACTTTAAGGGCCTGTGGAGACAGGAATTTTAAAAAGAAATGAAAACTATTTACTTGAAAGAGCTTGCTAACGTTTCCAAGGAGCAGAGCCTTATTAGATTTCCCAAGCCCCTCCCATGCTGTTTTCTGGGCAGCATGTATGCAGAGATATGCTCATATGCATTCGCATCTATGCTCAGACATCACCTCCCAGGAAGGCCTGCTCAGTCAGTCCTTCTCTATGCTTCAGGGGGCACCTTCTTCATGCTGCACACCGGGGCTTCTTCGAGTGCCTTTCATATCTGCTTGCGTGCCTGGCTCATTCATTATCAGAGCGTAAACTTTTTGAGAGTGAATGTGTGCTTTGTCTCATATCCTTGTCATCTAACCTAGAACCCGCCATAGAGTAAGGGTTCAATAAATGTTTCTTTAAACTCTCACCTCTCAAACTGGGAGGTAGGAATCTCTCTGCCAAAGCGTCACTAATAATTGCCAAGGCAAACATAATGCAATCAGGCTGTTCTGTTGCCATCTAAGAAGTCATTCCTTTAAAATGCCAGTGAAGACAGGAAAGTCCAAGAAACATTCCTCCGGAAACACATGCAAACATTCATTCTGGAATTCCTTGGCATTCTCTCATATGAATAGCTCAGAGGGAGCCCAGCAGAGAGGAAAATGAAACCAGAGACTAACATTTGCTCATAGAAACTTACAGGCCTTAATATAGGCAGTGCTGGGAGGTCAAGGTCAAGTGGATGAACAGGATGAAGAATTTTCAGTAGGAAAATTCTGCAAGTCCTACAAACACATTCAAGTCTGCTGCAGAAACTGGTCCATATACTAATGAAATCCTTTTTAACTAAGACTTACTGGACTCTTACTCTATATTACCTTTTGCTCTGACCAATAGAGCCCAAGAGGAATAAGGTTTTGCCTTGGCCTAAGCTCCTTTCAGTAGGCAAGGAAAGCACTGAACGATGAGCATTGATGCACTGAATTCTGTGCTTTACTAACAAGATGGACTGCAAAGCATAGGGAGATGGTTTCAGTAGGAGTGAGATTTTGCCAGCCTGAGATAGGGATATAATTATGTTCGGGAGACAAAAAGGAGTTTTAGGAAGAGGAATTCATTAACATAAGCAATGAGAGCACAAGGTGTTTAAGGAAGACCAAATGAGGTGCATGTGAATCCCAGCATGGCCATGGTTAGAGGGGAGGGTGAATTCAGCAACGTGGGTGCCACAAGTCAAGTTAAGGAGCCTTCACTTGTTCTCTTAAGAGACCCTGGGTTCTTGTAAACAGACTTTCAAAGAGCAGAGAGACTAGCTTAGATCTATTCTTTATCACCCCAGTGGGCTGGCTCACATGGGATGTGTAAGAAGGGGGAGAGCTACTTCAGGTAACAATTGAACACGGTTAATCATCTTGGCAAAAGGAGTTGAAATCTTTAATTAGGGATAAGATCAAATGAGTGAGGTGAGGACAGAGATTTAAAGGACATTTCATAAATGGTATTGATAAGCCCGGAGGAGGAAGGGCGAAGGAAGGCTCCATGCTAAAACCAAGGTTTGCAGTTTAGAGAATGAGGTGGATGGTTATGGCATAAACAAAAATAGGGATTCCCAGCTGACTTTCAGGCAGATTAAATGCAGAATTTGTAAGTAAAGCTAAATTTATAAAAAGCAGATAGATTTTACCTAGGCGTCTGAATCTACACTGAATAAAGAATGTTTCCTAAAGAAAACATTTTAACATTGTGGGTCATTATGGAGACAAACAAGCCTGTACAAAGTGATAAAAAAATTAAAGGTTCAATTTATGATTTTAAATAATGTGTATATAGTGCAGAGAGAGAGGAGACCCACACATTTGATCCCCAAAATACAAAGTTGAGTTTATTGCTTGCTTAAGCAAGGGAGAACTTGGCTAGTTTTATTAAGCAAAGAAAAATCTTACAAAGGGTTTGGGGAAGAGCTTGTTTTGGGTAGCGTTGGTTACAAAAGCAAGAGAAGTTTGCCATAGTCTTGGAAACAGGGTTTTGTGTTGGTGACAGAGGATGGGGTGAGTTGATTACAGCCTTACAAGCATGTTCACTAGAGTGTGTGTGCCACTCAGTGGCTGGCTTTGAAAATGTAAGGCTGCCGCTGATTGGTTTTCAGAGCTGCTTTCACTGCAGCAAGTCCTCATGAATTGATTAGACAGATTTAAAATCGTTTTTGGTATTTGCTTGTTACCATAGCCCTTTAACTGCAGTTTATTGATTTAACAGGTTTAAAACTAGTTTCTAGTCTTTACTAGTTAGCAAAGCTCTAGAACTCTCAGGCTTTTCCTGGGAGCATAGGGACTTTAGTTTTTCTTTAATTATTCTTAATAGATACAAGACCAATTTAATAACAACTTAATAGTCCATTTCCTTGCACTACTACTCTGAACATCTAAAAATCAAAAGCATCTCCATTTTTAATTTCTTATAAAAATAGGATATCAAGCAAGAAAAGATTTCCAATATTGCCAAGTGTTTTGAATTTCTATGATCGTACCAATTAATCTACCATCAATTGCCTAGCACCTAACATATCTTCATATTTTGCCCATTTTCATGGTGTTACGCAGTGTCTCGTTCTAGAGAGAAGATTTCAAATTCAGTATTGAAGTGAGACAGTTGAAATTCAGAATGATTCCTTACTGAGTTTGTAGGTATTTGTGCTGTGGGTTTTCCTTTGTAAATTATTGGTGTGCCTGTCAAACTGTTTAGATACTTTGAATTCTAAGGTAATTTTTGGTAAGGCACCATTTGGTTCACTTACAGCTGATGTCTGGGGCTGTATGTGTTTCAGCTGTGGTTCTGGTCCTGACAGGCTGACAGAATGCTTGCTAAGTGGATATCTAAACAGATGTCTAAGCACATATGCCTTCTCTGCTCCGGATTAACAGAAGGCCTGAATTTTTTGGAATCCTCTACACTGTTTATATTGTGATGTAAGAATTGGAAGCTGTTTTAGTTTTCTTTTAACGTGGCTGAAAAGGGGTTCCACTTCAAAATTATTAAATTGGAAATAGCATTTAATTCCAAATACTGTGCCATATAGCTCTGATTACAGCACATTTCCAGGCACTGTAGTCGTCTGTGTTTACAACTAGCCATTACCCCCCATCTCCAAATACCCCTAAGGACCAGGCCTTCTTTCTGCTGGTTGGTCCAGTGCCTGGTGGAGGGCTTGGCACATAATAGTTTTTGTTGAATAAATGAACCAGTAAGTTTTTAATGCCAGATGCCAAAATATTTCTTAAATGCAAACAGAAGTCACATATTCCTTTTGTTATGCCAATTTCAAAGTTCCAATCAACTATAAACACTCAGAACCCCTAAAAGGTAAAAAAATGTTGAAAACAATCATTTCTAATCCTCTTATTTTACTTTATATAAGGGTTCCTGAAGAATAGAGCACAGAAGAATTTTTTGGTGGACTTTAAGGGCATTATGTTAAGTGAAATAAGTCAGACAAAGAAAAATAAATACAGTGTGCTCTCACTTACATGTGAAATCTAAACAAACAAACAAACAAACAAAAATTTAACTCATAGATATAATGAACAGATTGGCGGCTGCCAGAGGCGGGGGGCTCAGGGTGGGTGAATTGGGTAAAGACGGTCAAAACTACAGACTTCTAGCTATAAAATAAATAAGTCCTGGGGATGTGATGTGCAGCATGTTGATGATAGATAACAGTAGAGTATTGTATATTTAAAAATTGCTAAGAGAGATCTTAAAAGTTCTCATAACAAGAAAAAAAGTGTAACTATTTGTGGTGATAGATGTTAACTAGATGTATCTTAAAAATCATTTCAAAATACATATAAATATTGAATTGCAATGTTGCTAACTTACATATACTGTTTTATATAAATTATACCGCAATTAAAAAAAAAAACCCCAAAAAACTAAAACTAAGATCCAGAAATAGTTTTGAGTCTTAATCCAGTGTTTTTCCTTTCATTCTATCTGGACTTTTCATACATATTTTTAAGTTTTTTTCTGTCAGTACAAACCAGTCTCTAAACATCGTTTTTTAGCAGCTTCATCAAACTCTTTAAATTTAGTCTCCACATTTTCACTAAAATCAAATTCGTAAAGCAGAGTTCTTGTGATCAGTTCTTTTCCAATATTAAACCACTAAAATATTTCCCTAATGATTGTCACTAGCTACTTCCAGCTACTACTCTCAGTGTATTCCCTTGCAGATACCACACAAAAGAATGTCTCCAAAGAAAGAAATCCTAATGATAAAAAGGGAACAAAAGATAAGTCATGTAAAGTACAGTTCAGGCTTGATTAAATCTCAAAATATCTTGTAAACCTATGGTCAGATATGCTAAAGAGGCAACCTCTTGGTTTTGCCTGACTAGTTATAATCTTGCTTGTTATATTCAAATCATTTATTCCTTGTTTTCTCGGGCAGGAGCAAATATTACAACTCATGACCTTAGAGATGCTCTTGTTGAGGGGCAGAAAAGAGGAGAATGCCCTTAGTAAGAAGAAAATAAGCTAGAATATATTGGCATATATAGATTTTACAAGGTGTTTGTGAACTGAATCGTACTCTAAAGAAATTGAAGAATTTCTGCTGCCAAAGAATCTTGGGAAAAATCTTTTGTAAGTAAAAAAAAACAAAAACAACTAAAGTACAAATATAAAAATGTCCATAATACCTCGCTTTCTGTCAAAGGCAGATATGGCTGCTGATATGAAACCAAGTAATAGACTCATGGCCTCTCTTTTTGCCTTGAAATGGGACACCCGCTTGACTTGGAAGAACTAAAGGACATCGTGTTCCATTCCTTAAACAATCCAAATAATTGAAAATAAGCAGTGGTACTTACTTGTATACATAGAATCCCCCCTTCTCTGCCCAAGCTTGTACTTGCCCCTTCCAGCTGGCATTTCCGTGCTTGAATGCCAAGAGCTAGTTGAGGATCCTTCTCTTTTCCAGACAGTCAGGCCCTTCTTCCTCTGAGCACAAACGCTTCTCTATCTTCAAACTTCTACCTAAGGTTAGAATTGTGTTATGCTTGTCTCCTCACCCTGCTTTCCGCCCCCAGGCAAGACTAGGAGCAACATGATGTCAGGAATTGAATTTTACTTGTTTTTGTAACCCTAGTCCTTGCAGTGCCTGGCTCAGGGGTGCTTAATACATGCTTGGGAAGTGACTCAACAGCACTCCCAGGAAACTCTGGCCAATACAGCGATGTAGGAGGATTACCTTCATTTTCAGTAATAGAAGCATTACCCTTTCTGGAACACTATCGGCAACCTTGAGTCACCTGTGGCGGTCCATGCCTGAGGACACTGTGCCCTCCAAAGTAATACTGTGTCAGACTATTTTTGGATTCCTTTCTCTAACTTAACAAAAAAATGTTTTGCTTTTGTTGTTAATTTCCTTTAGAAGAACCTCCACAATAGGAATGCTTTTTAAATATTATTTCATTTAACTCTCACAACAACCGTATGAGAAGGGTTGCTTAAGAGTTAGAGATGAAAAGTTGAAGGCTCAGGGAGGTTAAGTCATTACCACAAAGTATCAAGAATCACTCTAGAATTTGGACCCATGTATATCTTACCCTGAACTGTGCTCTTTCAAATTGACTATGCTGATTGATTCCACTTTTTAATCTGTTCTTGATCATTAGTGCCAGCTTCACTCAAGAGTGAGGTAGCCTGCCTCTAAGTAAACCCCAGGTGACCCTCAATTCCTGGTATCAACATCCTGTAGTCCCTTCCCACATTGTCTCAAGGTTGATATGTGTGACGAGTACGTGGCAAAAGGTATGCCACTTCTGAGATTAGTTATAAAATGCTGCAGCTTCCATTTGGAGCACTCTCTTGCCAGCTCACTCTACCTCTTCCTGTTGGATCTCTCACTGTGATGCAAGCAAACTGCCATATTGTGACTAGTCTTTTGGTGAGGTCCATGTGACAAAAGACTGAAGCCTGCAGCCAACAGACAGGGAAGAACTGATTCTTGTCAATGATCATTTAAGTGAGCTCGAATGAAGGTGATCCAGTTGTTCCAGCCTTGAGATGACTGTAGTCCTGGCTTACTATGAGACCTGACTGTAACTTATGAGACCTTGAACCAGAACCACCCAGCTCAGCTGCTCCTAGATTCCTGACACTCAGATACTATGTGAGGTAATAAATGGTTGATGTTTTAAGATGCTAACTTTTGGGGGTAATTTGTTACACAGCAATAGGTTAACTAATACACAGGAGAGACACATAAGTCTCTCCATCAGCTTTCCAGTATAATTGGGGACAGAAAACTTTAGTCTCTAAAATCACACCATTTAGCCTACTGCCTGCCTCAGCTCACATGATGATGGATAAAGACCTTTATTAGACTAAAGTGCTGTTGTCCAAGCCTTGCTTCTAGTGTATCAAATCTGAAGAGAAACAGACCAATAATAATTTTTCACAATTTAGCAATTGGTGGGCAAACGTTCCCTCTTAAGCCTTTGACTCTTCCCTAGGCTCTGGTAGGTGGTTATTTATAGCTGATTCTGAGTTATTGCTGCATAATATCCCCACATGCAGTTTGCACAGTATTTATTGAGCAGCCTTTAATGATGAATAGAGTGAGAAACACCAGGCAAAGAATATGGTAATAACAGTACATAAATTTTATTTTCATTTAGCATGAAAACACCTGATTTCCTTCAACACTATAAACATGTCACATTATTAGGCAGTGAAAGGCTGATGAATTTAGACGTTCATTTAGACATTGTTTTGAACGGAAAATGTACTTTAATTCCACTTGCCTACACTATTACAGATCATTTTATTTTTGTTTTAATACATTTCAGTCTGTTTTAATTAAAAACAAAATCCCAAGAAGAGAAAGCAACTGGGAAGTTTTCTAAGGATGAGATTTGTTATTTAAAAGACATTATACTTCTTCTCCTGAGAACAGAAGCAGCCTCAGGATAGAACACTTTAGGGTCAGAGTTAGCAAATATCTCATGTTTTGTAGTTAATAAACAAGATTAAAACTAAGTGTTCAGGATGAAACTCAGCTAGACCACTTTTTTAAGGCAAAATAAAAAATGCATTAATTATCTACAATTTTGTCATTAAAGAAGGGAATTTCTGGGAAGGGAATGTATTTCTAGACATAACTTTAAGAAATAGATACCTACAAGCTTAAGTTACTGCCCGGTAGAAAGGCAGTCAAATGTCTCAGCAACAGCTTAATTATTGTTAAGCTCATGATTTGTTGTTCATTAGCATAATGAGTTTTCTACCACCAAGATTCTGTCAGTTGTTGTAATAGAAACTCCTGCTTTTAGCGCTTATCATTCTGCTGGTAAAAAAAAAAAAAAAGGTTCTGGCCCATCTAAAATCTAAAAGCAGGGTAAATAAGCTCTCCACGTGGGTGCCAGTATGGGCGTTTTGAAAACAGGAAACGAGAGAAAACCTATGTGCTGTTAACTACAACGCTAGTTCCAATCATACAGCAGGGTGGAGGCTTTATGTGACTCAGCAGTGCCCTTTACACTGAACACAATGAGGGCCTATAGGTGGGACTGTAATGAGTCAAGGTGATAGGCCAACAATGTTTCCAAAGGAAAACAAATTAAAGAGTGGTCACAGGGTCTGACATCCAACCGGGTAAGTTAGTTCTAAATTACATTTCACAGACGATTAGGTGACATGATCAGGAGGTGAGGATGGGGTGGGGAAGGCAGAGGGAACACTGAGGTGACAGCCCTGGATAACTGTATTCTCAGGATGTACGGCTGATTTGTAGGGTGACATAAAGTGAGGTGCCAGGATTTATCAAGAGTACTTTTATTTAGTGGAGAAAATACATTCATCCCTTGGTATCTGTGAGGGGGTTGGTTCCAGGACCCCCCCTCCCACACATACACACACACAAATCTTCAGATGCTCAAGTCCTTTATATAAAATGGCATAGAATTTGTATATATATATATATATATATATATATATATATATATATATTCTACATACATATTCCCATATACTTTAAATCATCTCTAGATTACTTATAATCCCTAATACAATGTAAAATCTATGTAAATAGTTGTTATGCTGTATCGCTTTGGGAATAATGACAAGAAAAAAGAGGTCTGTACGTTTCAGTACAGACACATCATCGTAGGCCTAACTACATAGTACATGTCAGCCCTGATGTTACATTTCCCCTTGAATGCTTTCCATCTGTGGTTTGTTGAATCTGTGGATGTAGAACCTGTGAATATGGAGAGTTGACTGTATTTGAAATTGACAACTTGAAACGATTATAAGATAAACTATTATAAGACCCCTTTCTTTTAAACAAATAGTCCCTCCCTTCTATCCTCTTGCTGTCCCCAGATCTCTTGGCCACCGTGTAGCTGGAAAGAGCAGAAGACCTAGAGAGAGAGAGAATGAGGAGTCCCCAAAAAACTCTATCAATGACCAACTCTAACCTCTTTTATTCTCCCAATCATGGTTGAAGGACATGCTTTGAGCTGTTTGTTCCAGGAATCACTATTTTCAATTGCTTAATAATGTGCACACTCTCTTGTTTGCAAATGATAGAAACCAAAGTTCAACAAGTTTAGGGAAAAATAGAAGAGAAGAGGAGAGAAGAAGGGGGGAAAGGAGAGAAGGGGAGGGAACGGAAGGAAAGCGAAGGGAAGACAGACAAAAGCATTTGACTGATGAAACTAAAAACCCAGGTGTGGCTGTTGAGTTGAAGCTCTGTTCCTGACACGCTAAAACTAAATGCTCCAACGATATCACCAGGGTTTGATCTCTCAACTCTGTTTTCCTGGTGTTGGCTTCATATTCAGGTTCTCTCTCAATATGATAAGAATGATGGTCCTAGAGTTCAAGGCTGACATAGCCACCAGCACTCATGATCCCAGAAAAAAAGTGCGTCTCTTACAACAGCTTTGAAGGGAAGCATTGGGGGGTGAATTTTCACAGGCCCAGCTCGGGTCCCATACCCATCCACAGGCAAATAAATTACTGTGGCAAATAGGATGGGATATGTTGATTGGCTAGGACTGAGCCATATGCCCAGAGGGAGAGACTGAGGAGGATACTGAGTACACAAAAAAGCTCATTTTTACTATAGAAAAGGCAACACATAAAATCTCAGAAAACATGTGCAAATTATATATCTGATAAGAGGTTGATACCCAGGATATATAAAGAATTTCTTCAATTCAACAACAAGAAAAGCAAACAACCCAATTTAAAACATGAGCAAAGGATCAAATAGACATTTCTCCAAAGAAGACATACAAATGTCCCATGAGCACATGAAAAGATGTTCAACATCACTAATCATTATAGAAATGCAAATAAAAACCACAATAAGATACCACCTCACTCATATTAGAATGGCTAAATCAAAAAACATGAAATAACAATGATAAGGATATGGAGAAATTGGTATCCTATGCATTCTTAGTGGAATGTAAAATGGTGCAGATGCTATGAAAAGCAGTGTGGCAGGTCCTCAAAATTTTAAAAATAGATTTACCATATGGTCCAATAATTTCACTTCTGGGTATATACCCAGAATACTGAAAACAGGGACTTAAACAGATATTTGTACACCCATGTTCACATCACCTTTATTTGCAACAGCTAAAAGGTGGAAGCAACCCAAGCGTTCATCAATGGATGAATGAATACACAAAATGTGGTGTATACCTACAACGGAACATTATTCAGCCTTAAAAAGGAAGAAAAATCTGAGACACACCATGACATGGATGAGCCTTGAGGACATTATGCTAAGAGAAATAAGCCAGTCTCAAAAGGATGAACACTGCACGATTACACTTATATAAGGTACCTAAAGTAATCAAATTCATAGAGACAGAAGGTGGACTAGTGGGCCCAAGGGCTGGGGGGAACGGGGGGAGGGAGTTGTTGTTCCATGGGTGCAGGGTTTCAGTTCTGCAAGCTGTAAAGAGCCCTGGGGATGAATGGTGGTGATAGTAGTACAACAATGTAAAGGTACTGAATACCACTGCTGTACACTTAAAAATGGTAAATTTTATGTGTATTTTACAATTAAAAAGAAAGTCATGTCCATTGTAGAATTTTAGAAAATGTATAATGTTGGCCAAGTTGTTTCTAGATCCTTCTTCTCCACTTACCCTTTCGTGACTTCCTTCTGAACATCTTCCATCCAGGTACTCCGGAAACCATGCCGATCCCTCCATACTCCACCCTGATTTGTTTTCCCTCCACTGGGTAGCTCTAGAAACTTCCTAACTCCCTACTCTGGTCACATGCCTGTCCTAGGGCCCCCCTCAGGGCCAGGGAGCCTATAAGTCAGGTGTGCCAAAGGCTATTGATATCTGTGTTTTGAAAAAGGAGCACATGAAAAATCTGTTTCTACCTAAATGTAAATAACTTCAACATATTTCACGGGATAATTAACTCTTGGGCTTCCATATATAACTGCACGGCATTGTGATTGCTAAGCCAAATCATCAGTTAAGGGTCGTTTTCGCATTTATCTGTAAAAGTAACATTTCTACTGCATAAGCACCATTTGTCACATAATAATGTGTTTACTTGGATGGCATTTCTATCCATCGGGTGAGAAAAAGAGTCACAGCTAAGTCTGTTGCTTGCAATCTCACATGCTCTTGATTCCACTTTTCCTCAGATTATAACTAAAAATTCTGAGAAACTCAGTGACAACAAATGGACAGCCAGATACAGTGCAATGGGCATACCTTTGCAGTATAGATAGTCCACCTGATAAACCTAAGTTCCAACGCTACTTGTGCCACTCACAAATCATATGACCTTCAGAGGTCACTTAAACTATAAAATAGGACTAATAATACCAGCTCCCAGGGATGTGATTATTACATGAGGTAACATACGGTAAGCTCCTGGCTCATTCAAAGCCTCTCCAAATGCCAGTTTCCTTCTTCTTCCTCCTTCTGCAGGCTCACTGTAGAGCTGGCTCCAGAGCTACTGATTAATCAAAGCCCAACCACTACCTACATGTTCCCATTCCTTACCTTGCTCAACAGTCCCATCTGTTTAGTCTAAGCAGACGCTGCCGAGGTCGGATGAGTAAAGCTACAACAATAAGCTTCAGGCATATGGAAGGAGGTGCGAGAATAAATAAGCCTGCTCTGCACAGGCAGAAGGAACTGTCCCCTTTTCTCTTCTTTAAAATCAATTCTTGAGCCAAACATGGTAAATATATATTGACAAAAGTGATAACTCTTTAAGGTTGTAGGTTTTATTTAGGAAAGCAGTGGGTCCTCAGAATTTGAAAAACACACTTGTCATTTGTAAAACTCTAAATGAAAGTTAAAAAATGCTGTTATACCACCTTTTCCCAGAACCTCTAGTGTTTTCCCCATCCCACCCCCTGCTGTTCCCATAACTGATGTAGAAGTGATCTAATTTATGAGCTAAATAGGGTGACTTTAGAGGTGTGTGTTTGGCATTCATTTCAATTTCTATTCGTATACAAGTTATTACTGTCTGCTCTCATGAAACAGTTTATTCCATCATAACATATATTTTAATGAAAGTCATATTTTTTGGAAATACATTAATCTAAGAATAAATGAATAAATCATGTTATTCTACTGTAGTGCTCTTTCTCTAATGGCTTGCTTTTTTGGCAAATATATTAGAAATGTCATGTTTGTTTCTAAGCAGACATAAGCTGGTGATAACTTGTCCATAAGTCAACCAAAGAAATTTCATAGAAGCATTTGAATTTCATCAGGGCTGGAAGTCCAGATACATTATTACTTTATTTTTACTGGAAATTGGGGTAAGGCAGGAGATGGGGAAGCAAGATGTTAAATCATTTGGTAACCCCAAATAATTTTCTGTGTTGTTCATAGTACATACACATTCTATATTACTGCCATCATTCCTAGCTTGCATCCATGCTGTCTCAAGGTCACATAAATTGTAAATACTTTTCAAATGACTTATATGATCTGATGCAACCATTTAAAATTTTACTGACTGCTCTCAGAGTAATTCAGTTATGACATGGCATGCTGTTTAACAAACAAGGAAGTCATTGCAAATTCATCTTCCCACTGAGCAATTCTACTTTGAGGTCCACCACCATCTGTAAACGAACTCTTCCAAACTCTGGACTCAATATCTCCCTCCAAAAACAAGCATCACTGACAGCAATAAAAATACCAATTAGACTCTTTTTTTCTTCAGTGTTTTTGATCTCTGTGAACTACACTACACTACCCAAATTTCCCAAATCCGAAACCTAGAGGTCAGGCTGGATTTGCCTGAGGACACGAGGAGAAGCAGCAAGAAACGCTAAATCCTAATCATAGCATCTTAATCTCTTTGAACCTGCATACTTCTCTCCGCATTCAAGGCAGTCACCATTAGGAACCCATCAGTAATTTCCCGGGATCCTGTGTCAACCTCTTAGCTTCCTCACTCTCCACTGTGTGGCCAGAATAATTGTTCTCAAGGGCAAATCCAGACACATAAATCCTCTGTTTACCTTTCAAACCTTTCATTTGACACCTACTGATCCGGGGATAAAATCAAAACTCATTAACTTGTATTGAAAATCCTTATGATCTGGCCCTTGTTTATTTTCTAGTCTCATTTCTTGCTAGTCCCTCTCTTCACTCTGTGCTCCAGAAACAAGAATTATTTGCAGCTTCCTGATCACACCATTCTACTTTTCTCTAGCTTAACTGTACTCTTTCGTACCTATTTCCCACTTTGTCTATGCTTCCAATCCCCCTTGCCTTGACTGCCTCCATTTTGTCTTCGGAGTTCTAGCTTGGGAATCTTCCCTTTGAGAGCTGGTGAGGCGCCTTTGTGAGCTGTTCACCATGCATCATGTGCTATGCATACGAGTATTATCTTCACAGTCACCCACACCGAACAGCATAAGATCCTGCGGGTAGGAGTGTGATGACTTCAGGGTCAGCCCTGCCCTGCTGTGGTTCTGTGGAGAATGATTTGCTTGGTGGCTCCCCCACCTCCTCCAACACACACTCACTCAAGTCCATATATTTTCACTGAAGCTTCACCAGAGAGCTAGACGGACATCTTTATAGCAGTCACAGAGCACAGAGAGCTAAGATTTCATGACTACAAAGGACAATAACAGTGCCCTTTATTCACAGAGACAGTGGCCCCATAAGCCCCCATCCACAAGTGTTTCATGGGGAGGGAAAATCATCATCTGGCTTGTACAAAGTTATCTGCTTTACCAGGGATTCCTGTTTGGATGTTTCTCAGACTGTGTGCTGACACAGTCCTGGAAGTTTCTCTGGATGAGGGGAAGGCATTAAAAGTCAGTACTTGGGACACTTTCCTCTTGATGCTCTGAGGAAGCATCTTTGTTGACCACAGAGTGTCCCCAGAATTGACTGTGGCCCAGTCACATTTCAGACTGCTCTGAATAGTGACCTGTGAATGAGCATATATGTACTTCTCTAACATTACATCCAATAACTGATTTTAAAAAAAATACCTGCACAGATGTTAAATAATGGCTATCTTTTGCTAGTTAAGGGAAATCATATACTTATCTTTTATTATTTATTTATTTATTTATTCATCTTTTGCTTCTGGGACTCACAATCACGAACCACAGTTTGCAAACAGTTCTTATTTTGTGATATTTTGTGGCTTTAAGTAATTTAAATCAATAAACCTATTGATGTTGCATACTATTGTTTTAAAATAAGGCAGTAAAAGAGGGGCAGAGGCAGCAATCACTGATTCACTGTAAACTCATTTTTTTTTTCCTAGCAGATCATTCTGAGCTCAGGTATAACTTTTTTTCCAAATACATTTTTGCTTACAGCCAGTTTTGTTCTTTATTTTTGTAAGTTATGTGTCCAGCAAACACTCCAGCTAAGTTGTAAAAATTTACATTGGTCCCATCCAAACTTACCTGTATCTTTTCTCCTTTTATTTATGTTTTAAGTCTAACTCTACCATTTTAAATTCTCTTTAATTCCAGGCCATGACTATACAAGTGGTTTCCTGTGGTTTATACAGTCATACAACAATTTTTTGAGTACCCACTATATGTCAGACACTTTCTTAGATACTGGTTATACAGAAATAACAAAACAAAACAAACATACCTGCCATCACAGAGCACACATCCTAGTGGGTGAGGATTTCATCAATGTAAAACATCAGTTAAATTATGCGTCATGTTGGATACCTATACATTTAAGGCTTATGTATTATTTAACAGTATAGCAGGGAAATAATACAAGCGTTAAAGGGTATGTGCAGTTTTAGAGAGAAGGGCCTCCTCAATTCAGAGGTTAACATTTTAAAAAGTTGTGAAGGATGTTGGTCTGAACTTCGCCTTTGGTTGACATATGCAACAGATTTGCAAATAAACTAATTACTAACCATTGTTACCCCAACAAATTTTAATTAAAAAAAGGAAAATAAATAAAAAAGTAAAACAAAACAAAAAACCCTAATACTATATATATATCACCGATAATAAAGGAGCTGTGAAATCGATTTCAGAAAAACACTCCTCTATCACTCTTGGAAGTTACTTATAAAGGTTGTCCCATATTCTTCTCAAGGGAACTTGCTTTAAATAGTCTAAAAGGCATCACGTTATCATGAATAAACTAAGACACACATTATACCTGAATGTGCTACCTGTATGTAAAAAACTATACAACTCACATCTTTGCAGTACACCAGCCTGCTTTTAGTTTTAATTAGTGACATTTTACTGTGTCATATACCAGCTTGTCTTAACTGCAAATTGCACCGCATAGGCACATTAAAAAAAGGGGAAAGTAGGAATACATCAAGGAACCTAAATACAAACGTCACATTATTTAGAATCAAGCTACAACAAAAACTCTACAACATGAGAGGGTGAAGAAAATGAAAACATTTCCAAAGGTATTTATTGAGAAATAGTAAAGATGTACATATTTTTACAAGCTTTTAATATTAATTTACATTTCTTTAAATTATGTAGGCCCCGATAATCTATACTTTACTAATACATAACAGAAACCCTTGACTTTGACTGTGAGAGCTCCATAATGCTACCATAGTTGGGAGTCAAAATGCAACTTTGGCTCATGATGCTTAAGTTTGTTTTGAAAAGAAATACTAAATGCCATATTCACTGAGAATGTAGGCTTGTCATAAACAAATGCGCTTTAGAAAGAATTCATACTGGAGCATGCTGTTGACACTATTTTGCATCTTAGCTCACCAGAGACTAAGGAAAAAAAAGTTTTTAAACAGTATCTACTTTTTGTGCACAAACTGTATGATTCTAAAATAATTATTTTTGCCTCTGAATTTGTTTCACACACTTTTGCAGGGGTATAGTGACTTAACATTGCATGCTATAATATTACCGCCAGGCTACCTGTTTTGCTATTTTTCAGGTGCAGCAGAAGATGGTGACCTTTCCTAGTGATATACCACCTTTGTACCTAATGCAGCCCCAAATCCATTCTCACTGCAGAACATTTCTCAGATGGTTTACAATAAGGCGCAAGATTCTATTGGTAAATAGAATGTGGACATTGCCAAAGGGGCTGTTTTCTCGTTTGTTGGTTTATTTTTCGATTGTCAGATCAGACAGGAAGAGGGTCTTCTGTTGCTAACGTGGGAAGGGATGCATTCTAGTTTGAGCATGCTCAAAGTTGAATGACAAGCTGTGATGTTGGCTCATCGGCCTGTACCACTGCAGTGCCCGACAAGCTCTTCTCTTTCAACATAGCATTTAGGTTTGATGTGGGCAGCCTCTTCTGAACACATAATCAGAGAAGACGTGTGTGAGAAATAGCACTGGGTGACGCAGTCAGTGACCCTCCTCTTTGCCCTGGGAAGGGGCATTCCTTTCTGCACCTGCAAGTTTAGCAGCACAAGAAACCTTGCTTGTTTGATATAAAAAAGAATGACAAATTTAGATGTAATGCCACAATTCTGTCATTTAAAGAAACTATACATTAAAGATAATTTTGTTTTATTCACAGTAATAAATATTTAATGTTTTAGTGCACAAAATATAATTAAGTATCAATCATCAATGCAGCTCTTTAATTTCTTAAACTGCTATTCTCAAGCTAAAGGCTAACAGAAATGTAAGATATTATTATTATTATTATTATTATTATTATTATTATTATTAAAAGCATTCCAACCTTAATTTGTCTGCAACTGTACTTAGGGCAGAGGTAGCCAAAAGCTATATGATTTAAAGAATAAGTTTTAGGCTTGTGTGGTGAAATCACAATCTTATGTAAAATTGGATCTCAATCTCTTTCTGCCCAATGTAAACATGGCCTTTGCATTCAGTAAAGAAATACAGGATTATTGCCTGGAAAAGAAAATCCCCTTTCCATAGCGAATGTGGTGATCATTGTGCAAAGCTCTGACTTTATGGGAGCCACCGAAGCCTCTGATGATGAACTATCACAATATGCCTCTGGCTAGGGACACTGCCTGGTAGCTGGGCTCCAGGTTCCACATTATGGCATTTTAAACACAGAACTGCAGGTGCAGACATCATTAAATCACTCCTAGATCTCGAAGTCTTAAATTTCCACAAGGGAAATCATGTCATACAAAATGACAGGAAAACCTGTATTGTGTTCCTAACATGGGCTACACACCAAGAAAAAAAAAAACATGCAAACACGATGACAGGTTCTCCTTGCAATGAATGCAGTCCACTGTGCAGTAACAGTACAGGTAGAAGCTAAGATATGTCGGTTTGTAATGGAGAGCAACTGGATTGATGTGTTAAGACCGAGAACCAGGTACCATTTCACTGTTGTAATTCTAGTAATGCTGCCAAGATTGGGCTCACTTGCTAATTTATTTTATGGTGATATTCTAGGTAAAATTTTCATTGATTCACTTTTTTCCTTAGAAGCCACTACTGATGACATTTCAGTTTTGCAATGGTATTGGGAATAAATATACTTAGCTTTATTTTAAGCCATGTTTACTCAATGTGAACTTTAAGCCATGTTCATGGCACAGTCTAAGAAAGTTTCGGTAATATTTGCCTGTGATTTCATGAGAATATTTTCCTCTATGCAACTTACACTTATCAAAAAGTCCAACTCGAAACAGTGCAAGTCGTCATGAATATGGCTCTTAGTTTTCTCCAGTAAAACTGTAGAAAGGGTACTCAAGACTTCAACATACATTTCACTTTCTAAGTAAAGGTCCCACAGTCTTCCCCAGACCTTCTGCTTATGGTTGGATGCACAAATAGTTGCCTCAGACAATCATTGGAATTATTAAGAACCCAAATAAAACACAAGCTTTCCTTTATTGTTATTGTTTTCTTATTGCAACAAATACTCGGTTTCTTGCTGATGCAGTATTAAGCTTTGACAGCTTGAATTTTAAATTTGGTCATGTTAAGAACGGTCACAAAGGTTTTTGTTTTTCATTATCTACAGAGATTTTAACCAAAGTTACATTGTAACACACAAACGCTGTCTTGTCTTTAAGGCACAACACATCAGTATGAACATTCTGTTTGCCAAACTTAAAAAAGAGACAATATTAGATTCCCATCTCACCTCCCACCTCCCTCCCCCGACAAATGAAAGAAAAATTGCATCCACTTTCAAAGTCAGCTGCTAAGAAAGTCACAGTAAATTATCTTCATCAATAATTTACACAAATTACAGGTCTAGATAGGAGTGTCCTTATACAGTCTGAGTGCATTCCAATTCAGATTTTCTGGGCTAGGTAGGCTAAAGTCAGATTCAAACCTCAGGGCTGAGAAGGGCTCTTGTTTTGAGGAATGTTGTTGATGGACACCACCTTGTCAGACGTGGCATGTGTTGGTGCTTTGCCAGGGTCCGAGTTCTTTGCTAAAGCTGTTAATTCCAGTTAGGACTCATTTGGTGTGTACCAGCAACCTCCACAGATTTTTTAAAAACCATTAAAGTGTTGTAAATATAAGACCATAGAGCTTCTTTTCTGTAGCACTAAAGTTTAATCCCGTTCAGCAATCTGAATTCTTCATTCTGGAATTTTCATTCCAAATATGATTTCCTCCTTTAAGACAATTTATATGTGTAAAGCCAGAGGCATTGAATCACACATAAAAATTCAGTGTACTTGAAATATATTTATATATATATATATATATATATATATATATATATATATATATATATATATATATATATATATAAACGGATCTCCAGCTAGAGAACACAGTTACAAATACTCTAATTCCAGTGCTTGATGTAGAGCCAAGAGGTCTGAGTGACTTGATATCCTCCAAAAGGGCATGTTGTGCTGTGTGGTTAAGAGAGGGAAGGATGAGAGAGAAAAGGGGAAGGAATGGAGAGAGATCATAACTATTGTCTCAATGAAGCAGTCGTACACACAAGGATGTGTAGTCCACCCAACTTCAAGGGAGGGCACTTAAGAGAGGGATGATCATATTTGAAGGCTTGGTAGCATCAATACGGCAATGTCAAAATCATAAAGAAATAGATCTGAACTGGATTTTAATCATAGGAAAAGCAAATATTGAGATTTTTTAAATTTTGTTTTAGGTAGCTTAATATTTACTCTGGAAAGTATCATTACCAACAGCAGCATCTGGGAAAGCAAGCTGGGCACCAAAATCCTATGTGGCTGATGAAAAGCACGTTTTAATCACTACATCAATCCTACGTCCATGTCTCAGTTAAAAATAAATTTAAAAAATGATAAACTTCCTAAGCCCAAAGTCTTTTGTCTATTTGAGAGGAAGGGGTGAATTCCTTTCTATGTAAAATAATACTTTGAAGCTGGACTATCTACATAAAGTAGAAAATGATGTGGGAATGATCAACTATCTTTCTTGTTTGGGGTAACTAACTTAAGTGAGTAGAGTTAACCAATTTATTTCACTGTTGTGGAATTGAGAGAAGGCACTCTAACAACCATTCTCAATGGGGCAGGATTTCACACCCAAGGGGACAAAAATGAGTTCTTCTGGGGTAAAAATTCTTAGACATTACAACAGTCTGTGGCCCTACAAAAATACACCAGTATCTGGTATATGTGTGGTATTACAATTTCATAGAGCGGCATGATCAGAAAAAAGATGTCTGCCATGACTCCATTGTGGGCAATAATGAAAGAAAGTAACACTACACTAGAGCAATTAACAAAATCAAAGCAGTATTTGTAAGTTTAGGCTAATGACATTTTGTAGAACATCTATCTATCTATCTATCTATCTTCTATCTCTCTATCTCTCTATCTCTATCTCTATACCTATCTATCTATCTACCTATCTATCTATCTATCTATCTATCTATCTATAATCTCATATATATTCATGTATAATGAAAATAAAACATGGAGAATATATTTTATTATAAAAATGAATCAGTAAAATAATAATCGCTGTTGTATCATTCTTTGCTGTCTAGTATGACAGCCATTAGTTCCATGTGACTATTGAGCACTTGGAATGTGGCTAGTCCAGTTCAAAATGAATATTGAATTTCAAAGACTTAGAATGTAAAAAACAAAACAAAACTGTAAGCATCCTATTAATGATCATTTTTATATTTATTAGGTGTTGAGACAATAATATTTTGGACCTATTGGGTTAAAATTTATTACTAAAATTAATTCTGTCCCATTTTACTTTTTAATGTGGCTTCTAGAGAGTTTACAATTTCAAACATGACTCATATTATGAATTTCTATAGGAGAGTGTGGCTATTAATATTCCTAAACTTCAAAATTTCTTCTTAAATCTCCAAAAAAAGACCTATGTTTTAGGTCAAATTAAAGCACAGAAGTCCACCTAGATGTACCTTTTTTTTTCATTCAGCTCAGATCTATTTTAATAACAAAATAATACTTAATATTTTTGCACATGCAATTATAGCTACATCCAAAGAAAAGCATGCATTCTGGATACTAGAGAAACCAACCACCTGTGTTTCAAAATAGAATTATAAGCCTTCACCATCACCAAAACTGTACCTACATAAACAACCATTTGGAAATAGCATTCTAACTGAGTTCTTATCCTTTTGGCATCATGCCTTTTTTTCTCCTGAAGTTATAGGTGTAAAGCAGAAGTTATAACAACTAGTATACCAAATCTACTGGGTTGTAGGAAAAGTCATGACGCATTTTTGCAACGAAAAACAGAAAAAATACGTCATGACTTTTCCGATAACCCAACAGTTTTTAAGCCGTGAATAACTGAGGTAGACTTTATAAGTTTTAATTTTCAAAGGCATATCCTGTTTCTGGTTTGGAAAACAGTATTTTATTTGCCCTGATCCAAATACATGTGAATGTCACATAGGCTAAAAGACATGTAAACTCTTGCTGTAGTAGCAGCATTGACTGCTATTTGTCGTGTGTTATTTATGTTGCTGATATGAAACATCAAAACAATGTGGACTCAGGACACTGACAAACTCCAGAAGATATTTCAATTCTGTGAAACTGGAAGGGTTTCAAATAGTAGTCAGCAATGAAAGTTGTTTGTCAAGGCTGCATCCCTGACTTCATACAGAACGTCCTTGGGGCCAGTGTGCTGTCTTGGGTCACTGACACTGCTAATTAAGCCCAAGCCAAGCCTGTACCAGTTCTCTTAATGTGACAGGAAAGCACAGAGAATATCAAGTATGGCTTCCAACTTGTCACCAAGCCTTCTAAAGGGGACACTTTTTCTCTATTTTACTTGATTTGAATTGACTACAAACATAAATCATTTCCTTTATCGTTCTACGATAGCTCTAAACTTTTCTAAAATAACTGTTTATATTGATATGTTTTTGGAAAACAAATCAGGTAAACACCAGCACATGCAAGTGTTTAGTGAAGGTTTTATTAGATGATTTGAAATCTCCTCAGGATAAAAAAAAAAACAGCATTCTTTCCATGTAAAACAACATAAGCTGATATGTTACTGTTTCAAAATATTAATTCATCCTTTTGCTTTGTTTTACAAATTATATCACTTTTATCCTGGCTAGATGATATTTTGCTATCATTCAGAGAAGGAAGCAGTAAATCTCAGTGTTGCGGCGTATGATACAGTCTGGTGTCTGGGCCATTCCTGGTATCATTCCTCTTTTGATCTTGGACCAACCATTTAATGGTTTTTAACTGCCTTGATTTCTTCTTCAGAAATGTGGGCCAGATGAAAGACTTATTTAAGTACCTAGGGCCTATGAGATCTTGTGAATATGTTCAAAGCCAGCTGCTTGGCTTCAATCATGTACCAATGGCTCACCAAAATAGACAACACTCTTCTAGGAGATGTGAGGCATGTTGCTTCTAAGTCTCTACCACAAGTTGGCACAAAAGGATCTGAATAGTTGCATCCCATTTCAATAACGTTTATTAAATAACAGTTTCTCCTTCAGTTCTTAAGTCTACCATCAGCATTTATCATTACTTACTACTAGGAACTCACAAAGCCCATATGGCATAAAGAATGGATGAGAAAAAGTGTAAAAACTGAATCGCATGATTTTCTATGAAGCTCATTAAACTTCTTTATGTTGTGAAATTTCATGTGTTTTAAATAGTGATTTTTCTCCATATTTCTTACATACCATTATATCTGTGTGTAATAAACACACACACACACACACACACACACACAC
>NW_017731964.1:763059-777059 GCF_001890085.2 Hipposideros armiger | reverse complement strand
AAAAAAAAATGCTAGCTTAAAAGGAAAAATAAAAATGATTTTTTTTCAGATTAAATATAAAGAACAATTTGTGGCCAATAAGAAAGAATATTGTCCTTACTAGAAGAAATGTTTATGCTGGTATGAAATTATTTCATTTGTCAAAAACAAAATCAAGTTCTCTATATTAATCCTGCTAGTGTAAATACATGCATTTATGTAAAACAGAATGGTGTTGATATCAGAGTTCTGAACGGTAGTGCTTATGATAACGTAGAATTTACGTTATGAAAACTTGGCTCTTTAACTGTACTCCTGAAACAGCTGCAACTGGGGGCTCCTTTTGCCTGTGCCAATATTAAAACTCTGCAAGGCGCAGGGCAGGTTATTTTTGGGAGGGGATTTTAGGATTTTGAACTTCTCTTGTCCAGGTGCCAGGAGCCTAAGTTTGTTGACCTTCAGGGCACATTACACAACCCATCTATTTCCCCAGGCATTTCCTTTACAGACAGAGGAATACATGAGCTGTTTTCTTTTAACTCTTTCAAGATGCTAGAAGTTGATGAAATTTTGTTTTTGAAAATTTATTAGAAGTCTTAGCCTGTGAAAGGAACTTAAAGTCCATGATGGCTCCACAAATAGATATTATCCAAATAACCAAGGTTCTTTGATTGCTACTGAACATTTTTAGAAGTGTGCATTTCTAGCCATTCATGTGTAATGAATGTTCCAATTAAGTTTCTTAATTCATGAAATTCTTTGTTTTTTTTCTGAAATTAACGATACTTGATCAATCCGTCTGACACTTCCTTATAATGCCAAAATAGTATTTTTATCTTAAATCTAGATGAATGCATATGCAAAGATGAAATGCTATATACCATTCTAAATAAAATATTAAATACCATGGCTAGAGATACTGTATATTCAGATAACATGTGCCATGATGAAAATATATATCTCAGAACTATCCAGATGCTGAGTTAAAAATTTCAGTAGGTAACAGTTTTCAAAAAATTTGCATATGTACAATGAGTCATAGGGGACTTTGTTATTTGAGTGCTATCCAAATTTGCTTGGTATTCTAACAGCAAAATTGATGCAAGAGACACACATTAAGAACATCTCCCAAAACACATACGTGAACACATTCCACACAGAGTTAGAAATAATTTTCTTACCTATTTTAGTTGCACTGTAAATATTCTCAATGGGGAAAGCACCTCCTAAACTATAGAGTAGAACCTTCGCAAGCGCTGGGATCAGTTGGGTTGTCGTTACCAAGACATTTACGCAGTTACTCCTAAGATAGGGAGGAAATATGCATATTTGTTTTCTAATACTAAATAGCTTCTAATAGCACAGATTTTAAATTATCACTGTGGTCTCTCAATCCCATAATAAATAGCCCCTGATAATCTAACCTTTTATCATTCAACAGTTATGTATGGAGTGTCTACTGCTTGGCAGGCACCATGACAGATGCTAGGAATCCATCCCAAAACAGGGGACGTAGAAAAACTGAGCAAAAAGAAGTCATGGATGAATGATGTTTTTCTCCCCCTCTAAATCCACAAGACAGATAGGGAGAGAGACAAGCCAATGGATACCTGCAGTATGGAATATATTGTGTAATAAAGATCTCCTCAGGTCCCTGTGGAAGCTCAGAGCACAATACCTATTTCAGCCTTTGCAATCATGGGAAGGTGATTAGGAGGAGGATGGCCTAGTTCTAAGGTTTACAAGTATCCAGAGCAGGTCCTTTGTGAGGGTGGTAGCACTCTGTGTCCCAGTATTTTCAGAGACTGGGAAAGTATGGGACGTAGGCAGAAAGAGCGAGAGAGGATGGGTAAGCAGGAGTTTTTGGATTTTGTACAAGAAACAGCAGAGAGAGGCCCAATCAAGGGGCTGGCAGACGATGGATCCTGAAGGAGTAAAAGTGGAGAGGATCTTTATTTAGTACAGAAGGGGCTGAATGCTTGAATCTTGCCTTCAGCAACAATAAAGGGCAAATTGCATTTAATGGTCCCAGTTTTAATCTGTCTACAGCAACCTACCCTTTAAGAGTGAGACTGTGACTCTGCAATTTACAAGTGTTTTTTGTTTGTTTGTTTGTTTTTGTTGTTTTCATGACAGTACTGAGGGGAGATAAAGGAAACACCAAGAGAGTGGGAATTGCAGGCAGAGACCCCGAAAGAATAAACTTGGCCCTTCCTTCTGTATGGGAAAATTGAGCTGTCCTGCCTTGAGGAGCTGAAAACCACACAGGTGAAATTGGGAATTGTGAACCTTTCTTTATTTGATGTTTTGTATCATGAGCCTTTAATACATATTTGTGAGGGACGTAAAATATTCTGTAGAATTCTCTAGATGATTTTCAGGAACTTGGTCTCTATGGCAACTTAGAAGAGCAAATTGAGTGCTACCTTTGCAGGGGTATGTATATGGTTGGCCCCCAGTACAATTAATATTATGCTTTCTATTCTTTAGATATATCGTTTGTAAGAAAAAAACCCCTATAATTTATTCAGAAACAATTATAAAACCTTTACAATTATAGCCTTCTAAAACATTTTCATTTCTAAATTACCTGCATAGACACCTGATTTTATAATAGGATCTCTGACTCCTGGAAGCAAATGAGGTTATTGACATATATGGGATAAAGTAACAAAGACTTCTAGAGGTAGAAGCTGAGTAAGTTTCAACAATAAAATCCTTCATTTTACTGATGAGGAAATAAAGACCTAGAAAGTGACTTGCTTACTATCAGACAGAAACTCCCCAAATTATGGCAGATTATTAATAATAATACACAAACATTATTATATTGTGACACTTAAAGTTCTACATAATATTTTGTCAAAACAAGGTGCTACTCAATGTCACATATAGATGAAAGTTACAGAATGAAAACATGGTGGAATAAAATAAAGCGTAGGCTTTTTAAGTTTAAAGATGTGATTTTTGAAATCTAGTTTCACCACTTACACTGTATGATATTTAGAGTTACATCATGGTATATATTTATATGCAATTTATAATGCATTGGAATTTTTAATTACAAACATTACATATATTTATAAATTGCATATATATATTTGCAAAATACAGATAAATATAAAGAAGAAATGAAAACCATCAAAAATTTAACAATGCAGAGATGGTAACTGTTGTCCCCATTTATTTTATGTTTGGTTATAGATTTTTTTCCCATTAGGAGATATATATATATATGTATATATATATATATATATATATACATATATATACAATTTTGTGTTCTATTCTTTTCATTTGTTTATATCATGAGCCTATTCATTTATGTAATATTGTCTTTTATTCCCCCTCTCCCAACAAAACATAATGTGTGCAAAATACTCTCTCACATGGCTGCATCATCACTTTTTAAAGTTAAGCTTGGTCACTTAGATGGTTTTTGACTTCTCGATATTATAAATAATACTACCTACATATACATTTTTCTACACATTTGATTATGTCCTTTGACTATATTCATAAAAGAGGGCATAAAATCAGAGGGTATAAACTTTTCTAAAGGCTCTGATACCTAATTCATCAATGTTTTGTACAAGCATCTGTTTTTCTGATATCCCAGACATTTGGCGAAATTACCAATATGGTCATATGGGTGGTTAACTTAGCAAATTTCATGGTACTTAAATCTTCAGGTGTCATGACTTATTTTATCCTTCATTTCCTTGTTATACCTTATTTCTTAAAAATCACATGTCCATGTGATTTTTTTAAGATCATGTTTTTAATAATAATCTCCATATAATGCAGTATGTATAATACATATAAAATCTACCTAATAATATAACAACCTTTGGTTTTTAACACTCTAGGATATCTCTTTTAGAAATAATAAAAGCTGCTGAGCTTCTCCCCAGAGAAACGCATGTTCCGCTACATTTTACACACAGTTTCAGGAGCTTGGGAGTCCTCACATCCCAGCTTTCTTGACCTTTGGTCTCCATGTTACTAGTTACAGAGATCACAAGGCAGCAAGTCTGATTTTAAAACAACTTTAATAGACAATTCTTCCTTCCTGGGATTCCTACTCATCAGTCTGAATTCTTTTCTTTGCAGACATTGCGAGAAATATCATTTATTTCAGCCTAACGTGTCAAGCAGTTGAATCAGTAATATGGTCCCACAGATGATTCTTCTTCAGACTAAACTCCTGGGTTCCTCCCTCCAACTGTTTCTTTCATGTGGTTTCCACAGCCTAACCCCTTCTAGACATTTTGCTGGACAGAAGATGCTTCAAATTTGTCACAGCCCCTGTTGTAATGGGGTGTGCAGAGCTGAGCAAAGTACTCTGTTCTAGCTTCCCCATCCTGGCTCAGGAAGCAACTGGCCCCTCCCCTCACTCTCCCCGCCATTTAGACTTTCTGCTCTCGGTGTGCTTGCTGGTCATGGCACATGGCTAGAGGCCACGTGCAGGATTTGACACATACTCATGTGCTTCCATGTTCTGAATATTGGACTCCTTTACACTGCCAAGGTTTTTCTGTATCCTGATTCAATCAGTCCAACTATTCACTTTTTTTTCTGAATTTCATGTTAGCCACAAATTTGCTAAGCATGCTGTTTTTTATTTAATCATTTAACTCAGAAATAAAACTAGGAATAGTATAGTGCAAAGATTCATCCCCACCCTACTAGCGATCACTTTCCAGATTTATTTTATTAATTAGCATTTATAGCACATGGTGTTCAACTAATTCTAAATCTATTCAATTCTATTATCTACACTAACGAGTCAGTATTTCAATGTTTAGTTCAAACAACACAAAGTTTATAATTTTTTCAAGAGCTTTCTCTTCCTTTTTGATGCATATTATCTGTAATGACCTAAAAGACTTAAAAACGTGCACTCTTTGTATACACAGTGCTGTTTTATTTTTGCCACCATCTCCTGTACTTTGTCACTAACAGAGAGCTGTTGTCTTTTTTTCCATTGGGAGTCACATGACCTTCCTGTGGGAATTANAAAAAAAAAATGCTAGCCTCCAAATGGTTTATTTGAATGTAAGTATTGACCTTCTCATGCGTTTACTGCTTTGCATCTATAACTTTAAATCATTTGTCAAGCTGCCATTGGGCCAAACTACAAGAATGCAAACAAAAAAGCTTGCATTAGAAGTATCACACCAACATTGTTTGAGACAGGTTACCTTTTTTGCTGCCTGTTCTTCTTCTACACCATCCCCAATTACAACATATACTACTTTTCTGCCAAACCTTTGCATTATTCGTTCAAAGCAACTTTCTTTTCCTGGAAGATAAACGAGATAAAGTTGAGCATGAAGTTACCTGGTTAGCGGCATGCTCCTCATCCCGGCCATCTCCAATCACAACATAAGTTATGTTAGTGCCAAACCTGGACACTATACGCTCAAAACAGCTTTCCTTGCCTGAAAAACAATGCACTGCTTATTCTTCCAGCCATTGCATTCATTAACCTAAAGATTCATAAAGCGTTAAGTTAATTTCTGGTGAACACCGACCACTTAAACTAGCTTGCAGCCTCTGAGTTAATGAAATCAGCAAATACACTTGAATAATGTTAAGTCTTTACGTGGGGACAGATTATTCAACAAATGCGATCTACACTTCAAAAAACTCTGTGGGGTTAAACATTGGACCCAGAGAAAATGTTAATATCTTTCACTCCACCAAAAGAATATTGGAACAACTCTACAGGCAACTATAAGTTTCAACATTTATTTTTTCATTCTATATACCAATGTTATCTAGTTTATTTTAAATAGTATTGACAAACTGAAAATACTATTGTGAAAAATTGAAGGCTTACCTATAAGGAAAGAGGAAATGCTAATTTGAGATTTACCTTGACATATAACTCTTTTCTTCCAATGGATGGGAGCTAGTCTGCTCAGACTAATTGTACTAAGGGAGCTGTTTGATTGGATCATAGCACTGGTGACACTAGTGTTCTCAGATTACACTATCGGAATAACACTGTGTAATTTCTATATGTTCTTTATTTTCATAACATTGGTATTAGGCTCTGAATTTCATTACCAGAGTGTTCATGCAGTCATGGCTACTTTTGCTTTTTCTTGCCTGATTAAAAAAAAANGGAAGGTGGAATTTGGCTAGGGCATTTAAAATACATAGTACTTACTAACCTCAGGATAAGTATGGTTTAATCTTTGGGGCCTTCTCGCCCCCTCAAACTATTTTAGTCTTTCTCACCAATTCTGACTGGATACATGGTGCTAACCATTCAAAGCCAATTTAAAAAATTATTAACGTTGAAAATAGGATGCCATACTAAACAAAGGCTTTTCAGCGACTACTTATATTTATTATAGGACTTGGAAGTATCTAGTAGTGAAATAGTTAATATTTCGTCTCCAGGTTACCTTATGGAGTATATTAGATACTGTCGCAGGTTTAGGATGAACTAGTTGACACAGGTGTCTTTTAAAATATAAAACTTAATGACTAGCCCAATATATGATTTTAGTACATAACTTAAAAATTCAGGTAATGTTAAAGATTTATATAGTTTACATAAATTTTGTGTTTAGTAATTTTTGGATAAATCTGCACCTATATTCATAGGTAAGGAGGGGTCTTGAAAAGATAATCTGACTGGAAGTTCCCTGAAGGGGGTGTTTGGGTGACCTGGATAGACCCCTACTTAACGCACAATCTGTCTCAGAGTAATCACTCAATGTTTCATTGCTGAATACATGGCAGACATCTAGACAAATGAGAGTTCTTGACAGAATTATCACAATCATTTAAATTTTGTAACACAAAGTTATGGTGATATGAAATAATATTCTAGATGGTAGGAGTGTAAGAAGATATTTATATCAAGAGTGGAGGGGAGAGTGAGAAAATGAGGTAAGAACTGAGGCCCCAGGATTCATGGTAGGGCAGGCATTTAGAAAAGTTCTTCCCCATTTTGACTGAGTATTCATTCGTTGAAAGGAGTACAGCCCAAAGTTTAACCACAAAAGGTATTATGTTTCCAGAAAAATCTCAGGGAAAAGTACTGCAAGCAACAATAGCAGGTCTTAAAATAAGCTCTAAAGGAAAAGAGTAGAAAGCTTTAACCAGTTAGCACGAAAACTGGAAATAATGTCTTCTGTCAGAATATGGAGGTAGCACAGCAGTTCTAGATGACAAGGATCATTTCTTATTTAGAGAAGGTGACCTTCTTGGTAAATATGAAGACTAAAATTAAATCACTATTGAAATGGCATTACATGCAGCTGGTCATTACACCTAAGTTCTAAAATTTTCATCATGTAAATAATTTCCATGTCTTTCTTTTACAACAAACTAATAATATCCAAAAAAAATGCAGGAGGAAATTTTTATGAATTACCTCGGTAATTAGATGTTATTTCTATATTTAATACCCTCTCATCCTAACTTTTAGAGAAATTCCTCTGACATTTCAAGTATTAACTCATATGATTAATTCATGCATTTTGCCCCCAAACTCAGTTTTTTTACTCCTGAGGACATCAGTATATCAAACTTATTGGACCATGAGCTCTATATTTGAAGTTCTGTTTGAGGTTTTTCCAAATGGAACTTCTCTTTAAATTTATGCCTAGTTAACTATGCTTGTTGACTCTGGACTCTTGCCCGAGGATTACAGTCCAGTGAAAGAAACCTGAACTTCAATCACTTACATTTTTAGAAAAATCTAAATAATTGTTCTTCAATTAGTTTCCACTCAGAACTTTGCAGGAATCATGTTAGACCAAAACCTGAAATGCTAAAAACAGTAGAATGCTTTGGCTTTAACAAATTTCAGGATAAGAACTGAAACATTTGGGATAATTCTGGTACTCATTTTAAATTCTTTAATTTTGTTTTATAAGGCAACCACAAAGTTGTCACTGATCTTTATCAGTTATAATCCACAGCAGTCTTCTCTCATTTTTGTGAGCCTGAGCTCCCTGCTGCCTTCTTTTCTGGAAGTTATTCTAACTGAAATAACATTTTATTTGAACAGAGCATTCTTCTCTTAGGGGGAGTAGGCTGAGCATTTGCTTTCCCTGCAGTTGGGCAGGATACAGGAAAGAGTCTATTAGGAGGATTTAAATGTGCATCTTCTAAGGAATTATGTGAAAGCAGCTGCTACTACATATGCTGCAGTATCTATTGAAGGATTTGAGTCTCGAATTAGACTTTTTGGTTAAGAAAAGAAACCTTGAGAGATTAAATACACAAGGCAAAGACAACATACTAGGCTAATGATGGAGTTCCTCCCTTGAGGAATTCTCCTCTTTGTCAGGAACAGAAATAGCTTAATACCAGTTTTGAAGCCCTTGATAATCTTTGATTACAAGAGGTTTACTGAAATAAAAACTTGGGTGAAAAGTAAAGTTGACTTTCGAAGTCAGATGCAGAGGGAGAGTGGATATACATGTAATGGTACTGAATGATCTTGACACTTATTGTTTAGATTTTATTGGTTTTAGTGTTTATCTCACTTAAGTCAGCAATAAGCCTCTGAGTTTCCTTGGGCACTTCATCTGAAAGTACATGTAGGCATGTGGCACGCATGTGTGGGAATTCAATCAATTTATATGCAGAGGCCTAATCATTTCTTTGACTACGTACTGGATTGCTGGATACTAAGTTTTGTGTTTGAGTCACATAAAATTTTTATCATGTTCTAAAACACAACTAAAAAGCTTATAATCACAGAAGAAAAAGTCAATACCAACATTGCCTCAGTTAGTATTTCTACCAGAGATCCTGCCAGGTATTTAAAAATATATATTTAATATAGTATGTAATCCAAAGTTAAANTTTTTATATATGTTATGTTATCCGGACTATATCTTCAAGTCAATAAATACAGCAACTGCAAGAATACCACTTACCTAGTACTAATAATTGATAATGACTTCAGTGCATTTGTTAGCCAAGAGTCTGTCAGGCCTTCAATCTCTGCCCGTAACTGCAGCCAAGCATCTCTCTTGGCAGGACCAAGGAGTCCTGCAATACCGAAAAGAAAGGCAGGGTCAAGTCATGAACGTTTTTCTACAATGACTCGTTTGGTCTCCTTCCTGTCTAGTATAGATCTTTTTTTTTTTTTCCAGCCTACAGCCGAGATGGAGAGAGAGTCTGATTTATATCAATACTGATCCTTCATTTCAAAACTGGTCATCCATGAATTCATTCCACAATATTCATTGAATGACTTCTAGATGTCAGTTGACTGGCCTAAAGACTGGGCTGTAAGAGTGAAAAAGGGGGTCGTGGCTTCTGCTCCCACTGAACATAGAACCAGGCACTGTCCATGCCAATCCTCTGGGGAGTTTTGACCACTCCGGTGCCTAGGTCCCACTCCAAGACTGTGATGCAACAGGTTTGGAGGAGAAGTCGGGGCCTCCCAGCCTCATGGGAAGACTACACACCTCATATGTTTAGGCTGTATGAAAATGGTTAGTTTCTTAAAAATCACAATCATTAACACTTTGAGAGACAGTGATAATAGCATGATCATATATAGCTTCTAGAATGTTTCTAATAGTAGCACTAAAGCTATCACAAATATTTTGTTTTATAAAAAAAGTTAAAAAATGTTTTGAAAATCCTGAAATATATGACACAGTTATAAACAATGGTTGAAAACAAAATTGAAGTTATGATAAGACAAGAAGTAGGCATGCTAATGTTTTAATTCCATGCTTTCACGATAAAACAAGATCATGTAAATCCATTACAAAAGAAAGTTTCTTATTTTAATAATATTTCAGAATACTGGGAACATATACACAAGTGGATGATTTTTTTTGAATCAAAATTTATAGTTTCTAGCAAATCTCACTTGTCCTTATTTCAATATAGATATGCTAACATGCCACTGAAAATGGACTGTCATGCCATTGTTTAAACTTAAGATATAAGAATATTTATTAGTATTTTGTTAATTTTGAAATAATTTTAATAATACTCTTCAAGAGGGAAATGATAACATACCTGAATGATAAAAGTTCAGATTTCCCAAAAGGATATTTATTATAAAGTTACACACGTTGCCCATAGCTGATTTTAAATAGAATACCTATTTATTTGATTTTAAAAAGTATTTCCTATAGATCATTAGAGTAAAATAGGAAACCTCAATTGTTTCCTAGAATTGGGCAAGAAACCTGGGCAAGTCAGTAGCCTTCAAGGGCCTATTTCTCATTTGGAAATGAAGGTGTTCCACATGTAAGCCCCCTTTTGGTTCTAACATTATTATGTCTATGGTTCTACACTTTTTTTTCTCTTGTAGTTATTGATTATCTTTGGAGCATGTATTATGTGCCTCAAGGCTAGTGAGGCACTGGGGATTCCAGGTGAATGGACACACGACCCCACCCTGTGATGAGAATGGGTGTGTGTAATATATATGTATATACTATAGATACACATTTTACTGACTATATTGTATTCTATGACATGCATGTGAATATACATGTGTATAGTATACACAAGTGTATTTAGCTGTATCATTCAATTTTAGATTCTGGTTTATGCTCCTCAATCATCCTTTAAAAAAGAAAAGTGAGAAACAAACAAACAAACAAAGTCCCCGGAGAAGCATCTTATGTGACCTCATGACTAACCTTAAGATCTTGATCTAAAATTGATCCTATAATAGAAATCATCAAGATTTATTATATAAAGAAGCACATCCCAGCTCTTAGTTTTGATATCACAGGGGGTTTTTTTGGTTTTGTTTTGTTTTCGCTGAGCCATCCTGCTACCTGTTGGCAGCTCAGCGGTTGCTCAGCTCAGGCCGGGACTTGAACCGCTGTTGCTCAGAGCTCGCACCCATGAGCGAGCTCTTAACCAACTGAGCCACTCGGCTGGTGCTTCACAGGTTTTTATATCACCTGTAATACACGGATGAGTATATTACCTATAGAGTATTTGAATTTTTAAAAACCACAGTTAACACTATACGTGGGGAAGATATAGTGTCAGATAACATGTGATTTTTAAGTGGATACAATAGACTTGTTGAAGTCTTGTTCTATGAAGTGACATAGAACACTGTTTATATTTAGCTTTGATAGGATTCCAGAAAAGCAATGATTGCTAACAACTCTGCTTCAGTGACTGGGGCTCTTGTCCTTAAACAGGTCTTCTCACTGCCTCCATCAGGCCCTCTGTCTGGTTTTCACTGATGGCGTCCCAGCTGAAGAGGGGTAAACTAAATGTTCTGCTGTAAATATTTACCAAATATCTGAGCACAGAGAATTCCCAATTGTTTTGACAGAGCTGGACGTTTTGTTTTGCAGCTGGATTTGCCCCCTAACCCCACTCTAAGAAACTTAAAATTCTGGCTCAGTAGAGATTGGCATGAGGTCTTAATTTATTTTACAGTAGGGTAGTCTGTGATATAGAACATGAATCTACAGTTCAAATTCTACCTCTATCTATAGTGCCTTTTTTTCAATTTAAGAAGCCACACGTACCTCCAACGTTGTTCTTGTAGGTGTTGTATAATTCTTTTACTCTTCTGTAACGAAAAGCCAACTTCCTCATCCAGTCAACCCCTCCTCTTACACCTGTTGGCAAACAAAGGTTTGCACTACTTGCAGCTGCATGGAAGCCATCAGTTGCAAAACTGTAGGTACTGCAACACCCAAAATATATTAAAAAGAAATAAAAGAAATAATTACATGTGTAAAACTCCATAGCTGAATTTCTGTAGGAAATAGCATACTAAAAGGCATGGCTTACCTCAAGTCCTGCCCATTATCATCAGAGGAAACATCATCTATATGAACTTGATCACACTCCTGTTGAAAACATTGGAAAAGTTATTTGTTTGAGAAGTGATGCTTGTCACCACTTTTGAAGGTTTGTCCATCTTTCCATTTATCAGGCTATGTCCAGAAGATGGCAGCATTTGCCCATCCATCCCCTCATCTCCTGCTAGGAAATGGCACCATTTCTATTCTGTAAGAGGCCATAAAAGGGGGCCTGAAAACATATGGCATGTGGGTTTCTTTAGAATTTAAAAAATAATTTTAGTCTTAAGATTATTTGATCAGAAACTCTCTTTTGAATCTTTATAATAATCACTGCTGTTCACTTTCTGCCATTTCTCCATTTCTGTTTTTGCACACTTAAGTATGGAAGCAAAGCTAATCTAAAGATACACAAATATACAAAACTTGTTTGGTCTGAACACCTCAGGTGGTTACTATTGTTTATTCTTTGTTGAGCAGAAACAGAGGGGCTTGATGATTATGGTGTGCTGTGAGATTTCTATGACTCCCTGCTTTTTTGCTTGGCCATCAAAGAACCATGCTGGTGTTATTTTAAAAGTCCTAGTCTTTTAACACAGAAGAAAGGTAATGACCACAGAAGTCAGTGGGTTTTTTTTGTTCCAGTTCCAAAACCTTTAAACTGAAAAGCATACTTAGAAGTAAAAGGTAAATAATGAAGATTTACCATCTCCAATGTGCTACAAACTGAGAGAAAAATAAACTTTAGGTACGTATACCCACACGTTTAATAACGTTATAGTGTGCTCAGAACAAATGGTAAGTTTTCTGGGTAAAAATACAGTTCTTCTTTGCTGTTCTTAAAGTCCTATTTTATCGTCAAACAATCTGCAAAGTTCCAGTGAAACGATTGGAAGGTGGAATTTGGCTAGGGCATTTAAAATACATAGTACTTACTAACCTCAGGATAAGTATGGTTTAATCTTTGGGGCCTTCTCGCCCCCTCAAACTATTTTAGTCTTTCTCACCAATTCTGACTGGATACATGGTGCTAACCATTCAAAGCCAATTTAAAAAATTATTAACGTTGAAAATAGGATGCCATACTAAACAAAGGCTTTTCAGCGACTACTTATATTTATTATAGGACTTGGAAGTATCTAGTAGTGAAATAGTTAATATTTCGTCTCCAGGTTACCTTATGGAGTATATTAGATACTGTCGCAGGTTTAGGATGAACTAGTTGACACAGGTGTCTTTTAAAATATAAAACTTAATGACTAGCCCAATATATGATTTTAGTACATAACTTAAAAATTCAGGTAATGTTAAAGATTTATATAGTTTACATAAATTTTGTGTTTAGTAATTTTTGGATAAATCTGCACCTATATTCATAGGTAAGGAGGGGTCTTGAAAAGATAATCTGACTGGAAGTTCCCTGAAGGGGGTGTTTGGGTGACCTGGATAGACCCCTACTTAACGCACAATCTGTCTCAGAGTAATCACTCAATGTTTCATTGCTGAATACATGGCAGACATCTAGACAAATGAGAGTTCTTGACAGAATTATCACAATCATTTAAATTTTGTAACACAAAGTTATGGTGATATGAAATAATATTCTAGATGGTAGGAGTGTAAGAAGATATTTATATCAAGAGTGGAGGGGAGAGTGAGAAAATGAGGTAAGAACTGAGGCCCCAGGATTCATGGTAGGGCAGGCATTTAGAAAAGTTCTTCCCCATTTTGACTGAGTATTCATTCGTTGAAAGGAGTACAGCCCAAAGTTTAACCACAAAAGGTATTATGTTTCCAGAAAAATCTCAGGGAAAAGTACTGCAAGCAACAATAGCAGGTCTTAAAATAAGCTCTAAAGGAAAAGAGTAGAAAGCTTTAACCAGTTAGCACGAAAACTGGAAATAATGTCTTCTGTCAGAATATGGAGGTAGCACAGCAGTTCTAGATGACAAGGATCATTTCTTATTTAGAGAAGGTGACCTTCTTGGTAAATATGAAGACTAAAATTAAATCACTATTGAAATGGCATTACATGCAGCTGGTCATTACACCTAAGTTCTAAAATTTTCATCATGTAAATAATTTCCATGTCTTTCTTTTACAACAAACTAATAATATCCAAAAAAAATGCAGGAGGAAATTTTTATGAATTACCTCGGTAATTAGATGTTATTTCTATATTTAATACCCTCTCATCCTAACTTTTAGAGAAATTCCTCTGACATTTCAAGTATTAACTCA